>NC_084635.1:19569986-19709986 GCF_033978795.1 Nerophis ophidion
GCCTTTTGTGCAAGTTTAATTTATCTTATACCAAAAAACAAGATACATTTCTTGGTTAAAAATCGCCACTTAGGTAACTTGTCACACATCAATTTGTGCTTTTCATCATCTTGTTGAACTACGGGTATTCATGCTCCTTCAGTTGTTCCACATTGTCATTTGTTGCAGCCTAATTCCATTATTTTTGTCCTTAAGGTTCTAAAAACAATACCCTATAATCACAAAGTCAAAAGTTTAGTTTTTTTTATTTTCTAAATGTATTAAAAATGATAAAGTAAAAAATCTCTGGTACATAAGTATTCACAGCATTTGCTCAGTGCTTTGTTGATACACCTTTGGCATCAACCATCGGTAATCCACCAACCAGCCCTGTATGGTATAACGGGCGGATGGAAGCCATTTCTTACTAAAAAATTGCCAAAATGCACCTGAAAAGAAATGTCCGATTATATCGGATTGCCGATATTATCGGCTGATAAATGCTTCAAAATGTAATATCAGAAGTTATCGGTATCGGTTTCAAAAAGTAAAATGTATGGCTTATTAAAACGTCGCTGTACGGAGTGGTACACGGACGTAGGGAGAAGTACAGAGCAGTTGCGTCTCTTTCATACTTGCCAACCCTCCCAATTTTCCCAAGAGACTCACAAATTTCAGTGCCCCTCCCGAAAATCTCCCAGGACAATCATTCTCCCGACTTTCTCCCGATTTTCACCCAGACAACAATATTGGGGGCGTTCCTTAACGGCACTGCATTTGCGTGCCGGCCCAGGCATACTTGGTCAACAGTCATACAGGTCACACTGAGGGTGGCCGTATAAACAACTTTAACACTGTTACAAATATGCGCCACACTGTGAACCCACACCAAACCAGAATGACAAACACATTTCGGGAGAACATCCGCACCGTAACACAACAGAACAAATACCTAGAAACCCTTGCAGCACTAACTCTTCTGGTACGTTACAATATACACCCCCGCGACCCCCTACCCACCCACCTCAACCCTCCCCCCTCCAACCCCGCTCACCTCAACCTTCTCATGCTCTCACAGGGAGAGGATGTCCCAAATTCCAAGCTTCTGTTTTGAGGCATGCTAAAAAAAAAACACACTTTGTGACTTCAATAATAAATACGGCAGTGCCATGTTGGCATTTTTTACATAACTTCAGTTGATTTATTTTGGAAAACTTTGTTACATTTTTTTATGCATCCAGCGGGGCATCACAACAAAATTAGGTATAATAATGTGTTAATTCCTGCGATGAGGTGGCGACTTGTCCAGGGTGTACCCCGCCTTCCGCCCGATTGTAGCTGAGATAGGCGCCAGTGTCCCCCGCGACCCCGAAAGGGAATAAGCGGTAGAAAATGGATGGATGGATGGGAATGTGTTAATTCCACGACTGTATATATCGGAATCGGTAATTCAGAGTAGGACAATATCGAATCATCGGATTTCGGCAAAAAAGCCATTATCGGACATCTCTATCTGACAACATAAAGAAGTCTGATGGAACAAAGATTGAACTCTTTGGTGTGAATGCCAGGCGTCTCGTTCGAAGGAAACCAGGCACCGCTTATTACCAGGCCAACACCATGGTGGTGGCAGCATCATGGTGTGGGGATGTGTTTCAGCGTCAAGAACTGTGAGGCAGGATAGAAGGAAATATGAATGCAGCAATGTACGGAGACATCCTGGATAAAAAAAAACGCTTCCCGTCCAACCTGATGGAGCTTGGGAGGTGCTGCAAAGAGGAATGGGTGAAACTGCCGAAACATAGGTATGCAAAGCTTGCGGCATCTTGTGATTAATGTCAAAGGTGTATCAACAAAGTATTGGGCAAATACTGCCGATATGTACATGTGATTGTTTATTTTTTTATTTTTTTTAGAAATGAGCAAAAATAAAAAAACTAAACTTTTTCACATTGTCATTAAGGAGTATTGTTTGTAGAATTTTGAGGACAAAATGTATTTATTCCATTTTGGGAAAAGGCTGTAGCTTAACTTAATGTAGAAAAAGTAAAGCGCTGTGAATATCAATCAATAAATCAATGTTTATTTATATAGCCCCAAATCACAAATGTCTCAAAGGACTGCACAAATCATTACGACTACAACATCCTCGGAAGAACCCACAAAAGGGCAATACTTTCCGGATGCACTGTATGTATGTATGTATGTATGTATGTATGTATGTATGTATGTATGTATGTATGTATATATATGATATATCTATATATATATATATATATACCTATATATATATATATATAGGTATATATATATATAGGTATATATATATATATATATAGGTATATATATATATAGGTATATATATATATATATATATATATATATATGTATATAGGTATATATATATATAGGTATATATATATATATATATATATAGGTATATATATATGTATATATATATATATATATAGGTATGTATATATATATAGGTATATATATATATATATATAGGTATATATATATATATATATATATATATATATAGGTATATATATATATATAGGTATATGTATATATATATATATATATATAGGTATATATATATATATAGGTATATATATATATATATATATATATATATATAGGTATATATATATATATATATATATATAGGTATATATATATATATATATATATATATATATAGGTATATATATATATATATATATATAGGTATATATATATATATATATATATATATATATATATATATATATATATATATATATATATATATATATATATATATTAAAAAAATACATCAAAATACATCCTACAAAATTCCCTGCAATAATTATTACTATGTGTCCTGTGATTGACGGGCGACCTGTCCAGGTGTCTCTAGAAGTCTTCTGGGATAGGTTTCAGCTCACCCATGACTCTAAAGAGGGCAAGCAGTATAGCAAATGGATGGATGAATGGAAATTGAAAGACTGTTTTTATGATTTTAGGTTAGGTAATCTCTCATGCCTGGCAGAGCCAAGTGACCTCCTGGCATACAAAAGCAGCGAGGCATTCAAGGTCATCTGGGACGTCATCATGAACTGCACTCGTGACGGACTTGGCTTGCCCAGTCTCTTGGTAAGAACTGCAACATCAGTGTTTTGTGTCTCTAAAATGCATTCATCATAAAGTTGTCATAGATATTGCTCTCTCATTCTCTTCCAGACCTCAAGTTTTTTACTGAACAGCACCGAGCTGACACTCCCGTCTTCACTCAGTCCCGACAAACTGGCAGGTATTGCCCACCTGCTGCCCGCCCTGGGGGCCACATTCCTGCAGGGACTCACACCATCGCAGCTCCTTGCAGCCCTTCCTGCCCTCAAAACTGTGTCTTTCAGTCCTGCACAGGTAGACAAATGAATAACAAATTACAGTACAGTAAGTCAGTGTTTTCAACCATAGTGCAGCACTCAGTTGTAATACACTTTTTCCACCACCTGTGGCATTAATTACATCCATCCATCCATCCATTCTTTTTTCTATCTATCCATCCATCCATTTTCTACCGCTTATTCTTTTTTCTACCGCTTCCCTTTTTTTTGGGTCGCGGGAGATCACTGGAGCCTATCTCAGCTGCATTTGGGCGGTTGGTGGGGTACACCCTGGACATGTCGCCACCTCATGTCCTGAGCAAGACACTTCACCATTGCTCCTGATTGGTGCTGGTTAGCGCCTTGCATGGCAGCTCCCTCCATCAGTGTGTGAATGGGTAAATGTGGAAGTAGTGTCAAAGCGCTTTGAGTACCTTGAAGGTAGAAAAGCGCTATACAAATACAACCCATTTATCATTTATCATCACAGGCAGTAATGACAATCTCATATAAATAGAAGATATTTCTTAAAGGCCTACTGAAATGAGATTTTCTTATTTAAATGGGGATAGCAGGTCCATTCTATGTGTCATACTTGATCATTTCGCGGTATTGCCATATTTTTGCTTAAAGGATTTAGTAGAGAACATCGACGATAAAGTTCGCAACTTTTGGTCGCTAATAAATAAGCCTTGCCTTTACCGGAAGTAGCAGGCGATGTGCACGTGACGTCACGGGTGTGAGGGCTCCGCACATCCTCACATTGTTTATAATGTGAGCCTCCAGCAGCAAGAGTTATTCGGGCAGAGAAAGTGACAATTTCCCCATTAATTTGAGCGAGGATGAAAGATTCGTGGATGAGGAAATTTAGAGTGAAGAACTAGAAAAAAAAAAAGGCGATTGCAGTGGGAGTGATTCAGATGTTTTTAGACACATTTACTAGGATAATTCTGGGAAATCCCTTATCTGCCTATTGTGTTGCTAGTGTTTTAGTGAGTTAAAGAGTAACTGATAGTCGGAGGGGTGTGTCCACGGGGGTGTTGACGCCTGAGTCTCTGAGGGAAGTCACAAAGCTGCAGCAGGACAGAAGCTCCGCTGATATCCGGTAGGAGGCGACTTATTACCACAATTTTCTCACCGAAAACTGCCGGTTGACATGTAGTCGGGATCCATGTTCGCTTGACCGCTCTGATCCATAGTAAAGCTTCACCTCCAGGAATTTTAAACAAGGAAACACCGTGTGTTTGTGTGGCTAAAGGCTAAAATCTTCCCACCTCCATCTTTCTACTTTAACTTCTGCATTATTAATTGAACAAATTGCAAAAGATTCAGCAACACAGATGTCCAAAATACTGTGTAATTTCACGATGAATAGAGACGACTTTTAGCCGTAAGTGGTGCTGGGCTAAAATGTCCCCTCCAACCAATAACGTCACAAACACGCGTCATCATTCCGAAAACGTTTTCAACAGGAAACTCCGCGGGAAATTTAAAATTGTAATTTACTAAACTAAAAAGGCCGTATTGGCATGTGTTGCAATGTTAAGATATCATCATTGATATATAAACTATCAGACTGCGTGGTCGGTAGTAGTCAGTAGGCCTTTAAGCACAAAACGTATGACTAAAGTAGTGCTCCTGTATTTTCATTTGCATTTTATTTTTATTGACGGTTTTCTTAAACATATTCATTAGAAATGTATTATTTTAGCAAAACATACATTTATTTTTCGTCATGTATTTATGAGTCCCTTCTTATGCAGTACCATATATCGCTCCGAAGTATATGTCGCACCTGCTGAAAATGCATAATAAAGAAAGAAAAAAACATATATATGTCGCATTTTTGGGGGGAAATTTATTTGATAAAAACCAACACCAAGAATAGACATTTGAAAGGTAATTTAAAATAAATAAAGAATAGTGAACAACAGGCTGAATAAGTGTATGTTATATGAGGCATAAATAACCAACTGAGAAGGTGCCTGGTATGTTAACGTAACATATTATGGTAAGAGTCATTCAAATAACTATAACATATAGAACATGATATATGTTTACCAAACAATCTGTCACTCCTAATCGATAAATCCCATGAAATCTTATACGTCTAGTCTCTTATGTGAATGAGCTAAATAATATTATTTGATATTTTACGGTAATGTGTTAATAATTTCACACATAATTCGCTCCTGAGTATAAGTCGCACCCCCGGCCAAACTATGAAAAAAACTGCGACTTATAGTCCGAAAGATACAGTATATATATTTTTTTTCTAAACAGCCTGACCTAAGCCTAAGGTTTAAGTGTTAAATAATAGTCTTTGTGATTATGTTCATGTAGGTAAATGTAAATGACAGTTTCATGTCATTTGACAATATATTTGGAAACTGTAAGTAGGTTAGATAGTGTATACAGTAAAGGCCAAAAGTTTGGACACAATTTCTCATTTCAATGTGTTTTCTTCATTTTCATGACTATTTACATTGCAGTTTGTCACTAAAGGCATCACAACTATGACACCTGTAAAGTGAAAACCCTTTCAGGTGACTACCTCTTGAAGCTCATAAAGAGAATACCAAGAGTGTGCAAAGCAGTAATCAGAGCAAAGGGTGGCTATTTTGAAGAAACTAGAATATAAAAAATGTTTTCAGTTTTTTCACCTTTTTTTGTTAAGTACATAACTCCTCGTGTTCATTCATAGTTTTGATGCCTTCTGTGACAATCTACAATGTAAATAGTCATGAAAATAAAGAAAACGCTTTGAAACAGGTGTGTCCAAACTTTTGGCCTGTACTGTATATTTTTGAATATGATTAAAATCAAGCGTAAATTACTAATTCAGGGTTAATATGTGAGTGTTGTGGCCTCAAAGAAAATAGAAAAATAAAAATGCAGGTCAGTAAAATGTTCTATTTGATAACACAAAAATCACTGGAGAAAATAAATCAGTAGTAACGAAAGATCAGCTCCAGGAAAACCAGGTCAAAAGTCTGTCCTCCACCTGAGGAAATACAAAAAACAGGAATTACAAAAGGTTCAGGGCAAAGGTCAGAGTAAGTGAGCTCGGGGTTAGATTCTACCGCAGGCAACGGTTGAACTGGCACTGGCTGGGTGGAGATCCAGGGTTTAAGTCTGGTGGTTGATTAGAAGCAGGTGGGCTCGGCTGACTGGCAGCACACCTGCAACTAATGACCAGGTAGGAGACTTACAGACACAAGAGGGGAGGGGAGTTGGAAAACTAGAGGAACAAAAGGCAGGAGAACTACCCTCATGACACCCGGGCTCCTCTGTAGTGAAAAAGTATGGCCCCAGGGTCAAGAAGGTTAAGAACTTCTGCCGTAAGACATGTGGTTATCAAAACCATCAAAGTATACTGATCCATGCAGATGGATTTCTCTTTTTCTAGTCAACCATTTTTTTAAATTCAGGTCAATTGTCCTCCACAAGGCTGTGCTTGTCACCCGGGTGAGGAGCAGCTGACAAGCAGGGAGAAGTCCTGACCTCTGAGGTGGCAGATGAGGGGAAGAGTTTTGCTGCCTCCACAGCTGTTATCTCAAAGGGGTTCTCACTTACTGACTGCTGGATTAACCCACAAACATGTCACACGTTCAAGCACAACTGAGGACATCCTTCCAAACATGTTAAACCAGGGGTGTCAAACTCATTTTAGATCGGTGGCCACATGGAGAAAAATCTCCTCCGCCAAGGTAACTTAAAAGTAAAGACAACTTCAGATTGTTTTCTTTGTTTAAAAATAGAACAAAACACATTCTGAAAATGTTTTTACACTTACATGTTGCAGTTAATCTATCTTTATTTGTCGTTATTTATACTTTTTAAATAAATTATGTGATAATGTTCACCAGTCAACTCATTGGTGTTCATTTTCAATCTATCAAGATAAAAAAAATAATATCTGAATCAAATTACAGGATTTTATTTATGTAGTTTGATCATTTTTCAGCATACGTTTAAATTTTTTTTGTTTTTTTTAACATATGTAGCATAAGGGCTTCACGATGGAAGAGGGGTTAGTGCGTCTGCATCACAATACAAAGGTCCTGAGTAGTCCTGGGTTCAATCCCTTGCTCTGTCCACCTCTTGTATCAAAATCCTGTTGTTCAGTCCTGCATAGAACACATTTGCTGATGTTGGCTTCTGTATGCTTTGCAGGCTTTCATCATCGTTGACAAGTTATCATCAATCAACATTGTATGTGTTTTTGCAAAATGAAAATTCCCAGAGCAGTACTGTTGGTGTTTGCCCTGACCCCCGTGGCCTTCTGCCCGCACATCTAGCTGAGCCCTCTGAGCCGCCTGCAGGAGCTGGGCTCTCTCACTGTGGGCGTGAGGACAGAGACGCTGCTGATGCTGACATCTGACCGGCTGCTGTTATCCCTCCCTGACATGGCCCAGCATGCAACAGGCCTGCGTCCGCCACAAGCAAATGCCATCTCCACCAAACTTTGGGTATTACACGAGACATTTTTTTTCACGTGTGTGCTATATCCTGTGAATATTCTTACTCACCCAAGTAATGGTTTTCTCAGGACATTGAATCAAGATCTTTATTGCCCATCCATCCATTTTCTACCGCTTATTCCCTTTTGAAGTCGTGGGGGGCACCGCTTATTCCCTTTTGAAGTCGTGGGGGGCGCTGGCGCCTAGCTCAGCTACAATCGGGCGGTAGGCGGTGTACACCCTGGACAAGTCGCCACCTCATCGCAGGCCCAAAAGATCTTTATTGTCTGAAAATAAATTTTACCTCTCATTTGTTCTTGTTAAAAGACTAGGTAGGATAGCTCTAGTCTGAGAGGATGGTGCAGGTTCCAAAACCAGTGAAGTTGGCACTTTGTAAATCCTTTTTAACATGTGCTAAGACAAGATATTTAATGTTCGGACTGAGAAACAATTTTTTTTGCAAATAATCATTAACTTGGAATTTAGAATGAAGCCCTTTTAGACACTTGTGATTTAGGGCTATATAAATAAACATTGATTGATTGCTTGATTTAATGGCAGCAACGCATTGCAAAAAAGTTGGCACAAGGGCATTTTTACAACTGTGTTACATGGCATTTCCTTTTAACTACACTCTGTAAACATTTGGGCAATTTTTGACCAATTTTTGAAGCTTTCCATGTGGGATTATTTCCCTTCCTTGCTTGATGTGAAGCTTAAGTTGTTCAACAGTCCGGGGTCTTCGTTGTGATATTTTACACTTCATAATGTGCCACACATTTTCAATGGGAGACAGGTCTGGACTACAGGCAGGCCAGTCTAGTATCTGCACTCTTTTACTATGAAACCACGCTTTTGTAACACGCGCAGAATGTGGCTTGGCATTGTCTTGCTTAAATAAGCAGGGGCGTCCATGAAAAAAACCTTGCCTGGATGGCAACATATGTTGCTCCAAAACCTGTATGTACCTTTCAGCATTAATGGTGCCTTCACAGATGTGTAAGTTATCCATGCCTTGGGCACTAATACACCCCCATACCATCACAGATGCTGGCTTTTGAACTTTGTGCCTGTAACAGTCCCAATGTTTTTTTCCTCTTTGGTCCAGAGGACACAACGTCCACAGTGAAATCCCTAAATTCCTTGCAATAGCTCATTGAGAAATGTTGATCTTAAACTGTTGGACAATTTGATCACACATTTGTTCCATCTTTGTTTGTGAATGACTGAGCATTTCCTTGAATCTGCTTTTGTACTCAATCATGGCACCCACCTGTTCCTAATTAGCCTTTTCACCTGTGGCATGTTCCAAATAAGTGTTTGATGAGCATTCATCAACTTTCTCAGTCTTTTTTGCCACTTGTGCCAGCTTTTTTTCAAAACATGTAGGAGGCATCAAATTCAAAATGAGCTAATATTTGCAAAAAATAACCAAGTTTACCAGTTCCAACGTTAACTATCTTGTCTTTGCAGTCTATTCAATTGAATATAAGTTGAAAAAGATTTGCAAATCGTTGTTTTTTGTTTTTATTTACGATTTACTAAAAAATATTTTTTGGGGGGGCATGAAGCAGACACTGATGAATACTGGAGGAAAAGTGTGATGCTAACCATAGAAGAGGAAATGGAACTTAATGCCGAGTAGGAACGTGGGACGCACATCTGATGAATTCCAGGAATCGCCGCACAAAATATGGGCAAAAGTTGACAATAAGTCAACAATACTATCAAAATATACTTAAATTTTTATTGTTTTTTATTTTCGGCTCACAGTTGTAAGATTTTTTTTACTTCCCACTTCCAAAGACATGCACCTGGGGATAGGTTGATTGGCAACACTAAATTGGCCCTAGTGTGTGAATGTGAGTGTGAATATTGTCTCTCTGTGTTGGCCCTGTGATGTGGTGGCAACTTGTCCAGGGGGTACCCCGCCTTCCGCCCTATTGTAGCTGAGATAGGCACCAGCGCCCCCCGCGACCTAAAAAGGGACAAGCGGTAGAAAATGGATTGGATTGGATGGATGGACAACGGGCCAACTTTCCTGGTTTTGGGTCTTGTATGTTGGTTTTATTAAGACACTTGGTCGCAGCATTCATGCAGCATGTGGCATCTAATGTAGGTTGTAAAGTAGTGTAGCGATTAAATAAAGCGGGGGTCGCCAACCTGCGGCTCTGGAGCAGCATGCGGCTCTGTAGCGCCGCCCTAGTGGCTCTCTGGAGCTTTTTCAAAAATATATGAATGTGGAAAAAGATGAGGGGAAAAAAACATATTTTTTGTTTCAATGGGGTTGCTGTAGGACAGGGGTTGGGAACCTTTTTGGCAGAGAGAGCCAAGAAGCCAAATATTTAAAAATGTATTTCTGTAAGAGCCATGTAATATTTTTTTTAACACTGAACACAACTAAACGCGTGCATTTTTAAGTAAGACCAACATTTCTAGAGTATGATAAGTAAATAAATAAATACATAAAATTGTTACTCTGAAGCTAGCTGTGGAGGGGGCGTGGCCTGCAGCGAAGCGGGGTGTTGCCAGGATTGGCCTCGAAATCAGCGACAGGTGTGTAGATGGACCACCTGGGCCTTGTTATCTAATCACCTGTCGCTATGTTATAAGCAGCAGCCAGGAGGAGAGATGGGGTTGGGGCTGGAGCCAGAGTGCGAGCGAGAACAAAAGAGAAAAAGACAATTGCTAGAAAGCAACTGAGAGACTTATTGAAAAATAAAACAATAGTGTAACCCTGAAACAGGCTCTCATGTCGGTGCTTGGTGGTCTGAAGAACCTCCAGGAGGGCAAGCCCCACACTAACCAATAATAAATAAATAACTTCTTATCATTAACGCAACTTCTTGAACAGGTGTGTTGGAAAATGGATGGATGGATTAAAAAAGCACGAGAATGTTTTATATTTTGAACATTATTTTTAACACTGTGATTACAAGTGGAATTATTCATTATTTATCGTGTTAAGCAATGTCAGCTCAGATTTACCTGAGAGCCAAATGCAGTCATCAAAAGAGCCACATCTGGCTCTAGAGCCATAGGTTCCCTACCCCTGCTGTAGGAGGACAAACATGACACCAACCTCCCGAATTGTTATAAAGCACACGGTTTATACTAAACATGCTTCACTGATTAAAGTATTTGGCGAGCGCCATTTTGTCCTACTAATTTTGGCGTTCCTTGAACTCACCGTAGTTCGTTTACATGTATAACTTTCTCCGACTTTCTAAGACGTGTTTTATGCCACTTCTTTTTACGTCTCATTTTGTCCACCAAACTTTCAATGTTGTGCATGAATGCACAAAGGTAAGTTTTGTTGATGTTATTGACTTGTGTGGAGTGCTAATCAGACATATTTGGTCACTGCATGACTGCAATCTAATCGATGCCAACATGCTATTTAGGCTAGTTGTATGTACATAAGTAACCGGTGGTCTTTTCCTCTGCGTTGTGTGGCTTTTATGGAAGACGACCGACACCATGGGTTTCTCAGCTGCACTTCACTCATAACACAGAATACAATTGTAATCAAAAACGTTCTGCCATCGCCGAGCCCCTCTCCTGTTATCGTGGACAAAAAGGCAGTCGTAGTTACATACACAGTAAAATAAAAACATACCTGATAACACAGAATACAATTGTCATCAAAAACTTTCCGCCATCGTCGAGCCCCTACACAAATACAATAATGAACAAGAAATGAATTGAGGTTTTTAACAAGACAAAATATTTTCTGGCATCGCATGGACACCTACCTCTCCCGTTATCGTAGACAAAAAGGGAAGTTGGAGGGCGTGTCCAACGCATATAAAAAGACAGGTGTCACAGTAATTATTGCAGTAGGAGGGACAACGAGACAATAGTTCCACATTGACAAAACATCAAACAATATTCAGGTATTTACATGTAACTTACATATTTTGTGTAATTATAACAATAATAAAATATTAGAAAATACATTATTTACAAGACGTAATCGACCCTGTTACACATATTACATCAGTATGCCTCATTTGTAGCTACATTTTTTATCTCATTTAGTTTCATTTAAGTCCTCATTTAATTGATATCTCATGACACACTATCTGTATGTAATATAGCTTTTCATTTTTTGCGGCTCCTGGCGGATTTGTTTTTGTATTTTTGGTCTAATTTGGCTCAATTACCATTAATTGATTAACGTGGACCCCAACTTAAACAAGTTGAAAAACGTATTCGGGTGTTACCATTTAGTGGTCAATTGTACAGAATATGTACTGAACTGTGCAATCTACTAATAAAAGTTTCAATCAATCAATCAAAAACTCTTTCAACATTTTGGGTTGCCGACCCCTGGTCTAAAGGATTGAATGCACACTGCTTAAATACTTTCTAATGACGCAATCCCACTGCCCCGCCCATGCACACATGACTAGCACCACCCTCAACCTTTCAGATTGCACATTGTGCCTCAAAAAACATATTCTCTTTCTGCAAAAGTATTCATCCTCTAAGGTAGTGTGTGGTACAAAGTGTCTGTCGTTGGCCTCACAATGTCGTATCTTAACGACTTGCACCACAAAAGTGCGGAACCCTTCTTGTTACCTTTTGAGGATTGATACTTGGATCCGGCACCATATGAAGCTTTTAGGTGCTATAGTTTGTTCATTGTTTTGTGCCCTGTGAAAAAAGATATCGGAGCGACTGATCCTATTTGTATGCAAATTTATGATTTATTTATATTTTAACCAGGGATTTCCTGATGTGGTCTACTGGTTGGATGACGTTGAGCCTCTGCTCTATTGCACTCCTCTGCTCAGTATCCTGCCCAGGACACACCTGCTGGTGGATAACATCTCCACCGCTTCCACGAAACCTTGGAACACACAGCAGGTTTCTCACACAACATCTTTCTTTACTTACTTGCACTGCGCTTGTACAAAACCCAAAACCAGTAAAGTTGGCACATTATATAATTCGTAAATAAAAACGGAATACGAAGATTTGCAAGTCATTTTCAACCTATATTCAATTGAATAGACTGCAAAGACAAGATATTTAATGTTCCAACTGAGAAACTTGTTTTTTTTGCAAATCATTAATTTCGCATTTAATGGCAGCAACACATTGCAAAAAAGTTGGCACAGGGGCATTTTTACCACTGTGTTACATGGCATTTCCTTTTAACATCACTCAGTAAATGTTTGGGAACTGAGGAGACCAATTTTTGAAGCGATTCAGGTGGAATTATTTCCCATTCTTGCTTGATGTACAGCTTAAGTTGTTCAACAGTCCGGGGTCTCCGTTGTGGTATTTTACACTTCATATTGCGCCACACATTTTCAATGGGAGACAGGTCTGGACTAGAGGCAGGCCAGTCTAGTACCCACACTCTTTTACTATGAAGTCAGACTGTTGTAACACGTGGCTTGGCGTTTTCTTGCTGAAATAAGCAGGGGCGTCCATGATAACGTTGCATGGATGGCTCCAAAACCTGTATGTACCTTTCAGCATTAATGGTGCCTTCACAGATGTGTAAGTTACCCATGCCTTGGGCACTAATGCACCCCCATACCATCACAGATGCTGGTTTTTGAACCTTACGCCAATAACAGGTGGTTATTTTCTTCCTCTTTGGTCCGGAGGACATGACTTGCACAGTTTCCAAAAACTCGTCAGACCACAGAACACTTTTCCACTTTGCATCAGTCCATCTTAGATGAGCTTGGGCCAAGCGAAGCTGGCAGCGTTTCTGGGTGTTGATATATGGCTTTCATTTTGCATAGTAGAGTTTAAACTTGTACTTACAGATGTAGCAACAAACTGTAGTTACTGAAATTGGTTTTCTGAAGTGTTCCTGAGCCCATGTGGTGATATCCTTTACACACTGATGCCGCTTTTTGATGCAGTACCGCCTGAGAGATCGAAGGTCCGTAATATCATCGCTTACATGCAGTGATTTCTCCAGATTCTCTGAACCTGTTGATGATATTACAGACCGTAGATGGTGAAATCCCTAAATTCCTAGCAATAGCTGGTAGAGAAATGTTGTTCTGAAACTGTTGGACAATTTGCTCACGCATTAGTTCACAAAGTGGTGACCCTCACCCCATCCTTGTTTGTGAATGACTGAGCATTTAATGGAAACTGCTTTTATACCCAATCATGGCACCCACCTGTTCCCAATTAGCCTGTTCACCTGTGGGATGTTCCAATTTTTGATGAGTATTTTTCAACTTTCTTAGTCTGCTTTGCGACTTGTGCCAGCTTTTTTGAAACATGTTGCAGGCATCTACCGTTAATTCCAAATGAGCTAATATTTGCAAAAAAAATAACAAAGTTTCCCAATTCGAACATTGAATATCTTGTCTTTGCAGTCTATTGAATTTATTTTATAGGTTGAAAAGGATTTGCAAATCATTGCATTCTGTTTTTATTTACAATTTACACAACGTGCCAACTTTACTGGTTTTGTGTTTTGTATTATACTTGTACTATTTACTATTAATTGATACAAAATCAAAATAATGCTGTCTTGACGTGCTGACCTGCACCTTCTCATGGAATATTCTGTAAGTTTCTCATGATCTGGCCTGCCTGTGTGTATATAGTCACTGAATATTTACACTGTAAGGGCAGCTGTGAATACGTTCATGTCAATTGTGGTGGAAAATGACTTGCCTGTGAGCAGGGCAGACAACAAGTGTGCTTATGTCAGATTTCAGTAGTCTCTTTACAGTGGCCTAACAATCGACTCTGCATGTTGTGTGATTGTTTTTCATGTTTCTTTGTTTTTTTTTCAGGCCAAAGCAATATTTAAAGTGGCACTGGACCGTAAACCAGACCTTATAGAAGAAGATTTCCTGTAAGTCGATCTTTCGATCAAATACAGTGGTGTCTTGGTTCTTTATTAATCAATTCCAAATAATCTGAAATGCATGAAAACTATTTTTTATCACAAGAAATAATGTGAATCCAATGAATCCGTTCAAGACTCCAACAAATATTAACATAAAACACTTAACAAGTGTAGTTTTTCATGCAAAAAAACAAGAAAAATACATACAAATGAAACACTCTAAGGATACGCTTCCGTCAGTCTACCCCAGGGCAGCTGTGGCTACAAATGTAGCTTACCACCACCATGAGGAGTGAATAATGATGGCTTCTCATTTATCTGTGCAGCACTTAGAGTGTCTAGAAAAGTGCCATATAAATCTAATCCATTATTTTAATTATTATAAATGAACATAAATATTTCGTCCCATTGATTGTTTGCTAGACGTTTTCATGGCCGTGCATCTTTGTTGTTGGTGTGACCCCAGGAGGCAGAGAAAGGTTTAGCGACGTGCAAGTAAAACCCATTTTATTAAAAACGAGGCAGGCAAATTAAAGCCTGTAGCAGGAAAAAAACACTATTACTGTGTACAAACAACAAATCCACGCTGGAGGATAAAGCCCTTTGAATATCTCGCTACCAGTATTTTTTGGTCACAGTTCCTAATTGGGGCAGCATGGTGAAAGAGGGGTTAGTGCGTCTGCCTCACAATACGAAGATCCTGGGTTCGATACTGCGCTCGGGATCTTTTTGTGTGGAGTTTGCATGTTCTCCCCGTGACTGCGTGGGTTCCCTCCGGGTACTCTGGGTTCCTCCCACCTCCAAAGACATGCACCTGGGGATAGGTTGATTGGCAACACTAAATTGGCCCTAGTGTGTGAATGCGAGTGTGAATGTTGTCTATCTATCCGTATAGAGGTGGCACCGAATAGGACAAGCAGTAGAAAATGGATGGATGGAGGGTTCCTAATTGAGGACTATTAGGATTCTCAGCTAATGATACTGCTATCCGTTTTTAAATTTTTTTATCCAGCTGACCATAGTAATTATCGCAACAGCGGTAAAGTATCTGCTTGACATGCCTATAAAGGAAGTGTAACCAAGAAAATAAGAGCGCAAACAGGAAGTGATACAAAACAAAGAAGAATAATGAGGGCACATGGCAGACTTACCATAACGGTGTGGTGCGTTCAGTGACACCATGTAAGCACAGACTTTTAAGCTCTTTATAAGTTTGATTGGACTATTGCTGTTTGCTACAACTTTATTTGCCTCGATGGGGAGTTGTTCTGGAGCCATTCTCAATTAATAAAGTCTGAGACTAAGTCACCAAACTTTGTTTAATCGTAAAAAAAACGGAACATATTTGTGGGCGTATAGTATTGCCTAGAACCAGATGGTACTAAAAGTGAAAACCAAAGTACAACTGTAAAATCCCTTTACCTGATAATACAACCTCCTGAGAACCAGAAATGTCTGCAGTGGACATTTGTGTTTTTCATAACTTTTTTACAAAATGTGTAACTCTAAAAACAAATGTCCACTGCAGAGGACGCGTGTTCTCACACTGCAAAAAGTCAGTGCTCAAAAACAAGGGGAAAAAAAATACAAAATTAGTGGCATTTTACTTGAACTAAGCAAAATTATCTGCCAATAGAACAAAAAAATCTGGCTTGTCAAGACTTTCCAAAACAAGTAAAATTAGCTAACCTCAATGAACCCAAAAGTACCTTAAAATAAGTATATTCTTATTAATAACAAGTGCACTTTACTGTGCAGAAAAAAAAGAGACCTTTTTTTGCTCAATGTGTTGAAAAATATTCTTAAATTAAGTAAATGCTAGTGCCATTATCTTGACATAATGATATGCGCTCGGCGTCATGATTTTTTTTTTTCATGCTTGAAGTCCAGGCTCGGGATCTTTCTGTGTGGAGTTTGCATGTTCTCCCCGTGAATGCGTGGGTTCCCTCCGGGTACTCCGGCTTCCTCCCACTTCCAAAGACATGCACCTGGGGATAGGTTGATTGGCAACACTAAAATCGGCCCTAGAGTGTGAATGTGAGTGTGAATGTTGTCTGTCTATCTGTGTTGGCCCTGCGATGAGGTGGCGACTTGTCCAGGGTGTACCCCGCCTTCCGCCCGATTGTAGCTGAGATAGGCGCCAGCGCCCCCCGCGACCCCGAAAGGGAATAAGCGGTAGTAAATGGATGGATGGATGGATGGAAGTAAGAAATGATTACTTTAAAAAAGTAGTTTTATACTTGTGAGTGTTAATGACACAGATTTGCATCAGTTGATATTCTAGTTCCAAGCATGTTTTACTCAATGTAGGTAATAAAATCTCAGCAACAAGCTGTAATATCTTACTAAGATCATTTAGAACCAAAACCCTTAAAACACGTAAAACACTAACATAAAATCTGCTCTGTGAGAAGAATTATCTTATCAGACAGAAAATAAGCAAATATTCCCCCTATTTGAGATATTTAATCTTACTTAGGTTTCAGTTTTTGCAGTGCGGATATAATGTGTGTATTAGTGTGTTAATTTTTTTAAAATGTTTTTGTGACACCTATGATCAGGAGTCTTGGAATGTTGGGCCTCGGTCTGAGCTGCCCAGTCTTACAGCAGCGTTTCAGGGCAGACGCCTCACCTGCAGCGGTGAGGAGAATCTTGGCTCTCCTCAGGCAGCAGCCCAACCCTCTGCACACCTCGCTGGTAAGCAGGAGCCTGTCACGCTAATGACCGTGTAGATGCCTGTGGCCATCGGATGTTGAATACCCTGTGATCAATGTTTGCTCCCCGATGCAGAAAAAGTGTGTGATCGAGGAGATGTATCGGTTTGAATTCTTCTCTGAGCTGCTTGAAGACCTGGGAGTTGAGATTGCTTTGTCCATGCCGTAAGTGTGAACCAGAGCAAAAATATAATGAACTATAATGTATTACATCCAATACATGAGTTTTGTTGTCTAGTAGTGCTAAATGATATTAAAATGAGAGGTTGGTGTGTTTTTAAGTTACAGTAGCACTTTGTTCCGTCATTCTTGAAGCCAGTAATACAGCATGAGGGATTACCGTATTTCCTTGAATTGCCGGCGGGGCGCTAAATAACTTAAAACCTCTTCTCACTCCTGCGCTTACCAAAGGCATGCGGTAAAAGTAAGCATGCGCTAATTATTTTAAAACCTCTTCTCACTCCGGCACTTACCAAAGGTATGCAGTAAAAATTTGAGTGTGATGTAAACTTGGACCTTAAATCCCACTGAATAGCTCTTAATCTTCTTCTCTTTATGCGATTTCAAATTACCGGTATTGAAATCAGCCTCCTCCACTTTGAAAATGACAACAGGGGAAGTGTCACTCGTGACGTCATGAGTTTGACCAGGCGGTAATTATAAGCATGCGCTGATTATTTTGGGAAGCGAGTTCGACCCGGCAGTAATTCAAGGCAGGCGCATACTATATGCCCTGCGGCAATTCAAGCGGGTAGGAATACTATTGCGGGAATATTTATTATGTAGCGCTCTGTCATTTGATCAGTGAGGGCCCCCGACCTAATAGTGCCCCAATGGGATCCAGTATAATGTTTAAAAGCCCCTGAACTGAACAGGCTAGGACTCCTTTAAAGTAACTTCTTCTGGTCTTTGCGTCATTCTTTATGGGATGTCTCGGAAGGACAGTTGACGGGGTACTTTCTTGATGGAAATAAATAGAAAGACTAAAACAGGGGTTCTCAAACTACGGCCCGGATCCGGCCAACAAGTGTCTGTAATGTGGCCCAAATGTATTTATTTATATGTGTATATATCTATATATGTATATTAGTACATATCTATATGTGTGTGTATGTGTATATATATATATATATACATATATATATATATATATATATATATATATATATATATATATATATATAACAGTCGCGATCAAAAGTTTACATACACTTGTAAAAAACATAATGTCAAGGTTGTCTTGAGTCTCCAATCATTTCTACAGCTCTTATTTTTTTTTGATAGAGTGATTGGAGCACATACTTTTTGGTCAAAAAAAGCATTCATGAAGTCTTGGTTCTTTTATGAATTCATTATGGAAAAATGTGACCAAATCTGCTGGGTCAAAAGTATACAAACAGAAATGGTAATATTTGGTTCCATGTCCCTTGGCAAGTTTCACTGCAATAAGGCACTTTTGGTAGCCATCCACAAGCTTCTGGTTGAATTTGGACTCCTCTTGACAAAATTGGTGCAGTTCAGCTAAATTTGTTGGTTTTCTGACATGGACTTGTTTCTTCAGCATTGTCCACATGTTTAAGTCAGGACTTAGGGATGGTCATTCTAAAACCTTAATTCTCGCCTGATTTAGCCTTTTTGATGTGTGTTTGGGGTCATTGTTCGTTGGAACACCCAACTGCACCCAAGACCGAACCTACGGGCTGATAATTTTAGGTTGTCATGAAGAATTTGGAGGTTATCCTCCTTTTTCATTGTCCCATGTATTCTCTGTAAGCACCAGTTCCATTGGCAGCAAAACAGGCCCAGAGCATAAAACTACCACCACCATGCTTGACGGTAGGGGTGGTGTTCCTGGGATTAAAAGCCTCACCTTTTCTCCTCCAAACATATTGCTGGGTATTGTGGTCAAACAGCTAAATTTTGGTTTCTTCTGACCACATAAATTTCCTCCAGAAGGTATTATCTTTGTCTATACGATGTCAATTTTGGGGTCCCTGTACTAAAATGATCTATCTAGTCAAAAACATGGCATGTTTGCTCATGCAATAAAGACAAGTAAAAAGTAGTTAACAAATGCAATCCATCATTCCGCAAGCTGATGAATGATGGCCAGCCAGCCAGGCTGGTGTACAACCAGGACAAGGCGAGGCGAGGCTCACTGGGAACAGGGAAAGTGAGGACGTGTTGGCTGTCATGGCAAAGGCAATGCAGCACGAGCCCTTGAGTTTGTTCAGCCCCATTGTACATCACTAAAGAAACAATCAACATACAATATTGTACATTGACAACCTGTCTGACTGGTAATCACAAATGAAAATTACCAACTTCATAAAGTATAATATTCACATGTTCCCCTAATGAGGAGACAAAAATATAAACTTTACCTTTCATTATTTAAGCGTCAGACTTGGTGTGTTTGACTGCAGGTCGAGCACCATCAAAAAGTTCCCTTCGGACCTAATGGACACACTGCGGCGAATGATCATCGCAGACTCTGTCCCCTTTTTCATGATGTCAAGAACAGAACAGGAGCTGCTTGTGGACAAAATGGTGCAGAGGATGGTCAGAATGCGTCCATGAAGTCATCTTTGAAGGCAATGACAAATGTTGTTCACATTGAATCAGCTGTTGAAGTGTTGTTGTCCGCCATCTGCAGGGCATGTACACCGGAGTGTACACCGAGGAGGAATTCCGTTCTCTGGGAATCATGGCCACATTTGTGTCGGATGAGATTCTGATCCATTTGGATCGCACTTTCTTCACGGACAATCTGGATTTCCTCCAGACTCTCTGCTACAGCACCAACAAGATGGACATTGTGGCTCGGATGCTACAGGAAGTTGATGTCTTTGGGTAATAAAACTGCTCGTCATGCAAAACTTTGCTAACCGAGTAGAATTAAGTGTTTCTGTCGTTGTTGTTGTTTATTTACATGTTATTAACTTCACTGGCTTTCATGGGACAGCTTTTTGCTAAGTGTTGTTTTTATTTAGCCCAGCTGTGCAAGACTGGAACCAGACCACACTCAATCAGGTGGACCGGTTTCTCTTCTTTCTTCCACAGGACCGACTGCAGGACATTTCCTTGGTGAGTTTACCGTTGTATTTTATTTCAATCCACTGGGGTATGCATTGTACATAAAAACAATGAATTCCAATTTTATCGATTTGCACTAAAAATGTATCATCAAGTGGCAATATAGCTGTAGCTGTGTAAACCGTTATCCATCCATAATATGTTACAGTGGTCTTAGTTAACAATAGCTCACCACATGATTTTAATGAAGGAAATGTAGTATCTGCTAGTTTAAGAAATAACATGTTTTGCATATGGTGAAAGATAATATTCCTCCTGGAGCAAGCAGTCAGCCAGTAAAATGAGGTCCATCATCTTGGGCAGGTTATAAAGTATGACCATTACGTGTGACACTCACAGGTGGATAACATATACTTGACAAAAGCAAGGCTTATTAAATCTGCCTATGGTAGGCCGAGTCTGGACAATTCTCAATGAGTAACAGTCATATTGCTTCTATAATGTCAACGGTTCGTAATGCCCAAAGCCAGACAAGTAGGGAACATGCCTTTATAAGGGTCTGACAGAGTCAAAATTGGTACTATGAAGTCAAAGACTTGAGATGACATAATTTCAAGCTATAAAAACCAGTTGCCTTGCTCCTCAAAAAGAGAGAGAGTGTTACGACAGGGGGTTGCAAACGGACGACTCAGATCGGAACAGGATTTATTCCTCAAAAATCAAACACATACCAAAAACAGACTACAAGCAAAAGGAAAGTGTGCCGATCGCACGGGAAGCTAAGGAGAGACTTTCAGTTGTGATCAAAATTATTCAACCCCCACACCATTTTGGTGTTTTAGCGAGTTGGACATTTATTCCGTATTTTGTTTATAGTCATATCAAATAAAGATGCATTAAATAGAAAAATGCAACTTGAATTACAGCATTACATTTTGTAACATACAAACAGTGTCATTTCTCTTAATATCTCATTGACAAAATAATTCAAGCCCTTGAAGATCATAACTCATAAGAACATAATTTGAATAAGGTCTTTTCAATCAGGTGTTGAAAACACCTGTAGATGTGATTAGAACCATAACGAGCAACAATTAAACTGATTGAAAAAGACTGTGACGCTCAGCTTCTTGTAGATGGTCAATGGTGTATTTGCAACATGGTGAAGTCCAGGGAGTGGTCAAAGAAGTCAAGAGAGGAGGTAATTTCTATTCATAAGAAAGGATATGGATACAAGAAAATAGCAAAGACATTACACATTCCAAGAGACACAGTTGGGAGCATAATTTGCAAGTTTAAAGCTAAAGGCACAGTGGAAACACTACCTGGGCGTGGTAGAAAGATGATGCTGTGTGCAACTGCTGTCCGGTATTTGAAGCATACAGTGGTGAAAAACCCCCGGGTAACAGCTGAGGAACTACAACAGGACATTGCAGAGGGGGGAACGCAGGTTTCGTCCCAGACAATAAGGCGCGCACTACGAGATGAAGGCCTCCATGCCAGAACTCCCAGGCGCACCCCACTTCTGACTACCAGGCACAAGGAAAATAGACTCCAGTATTCCGAAAATCATCTGGACAAACCCCAAAGGTTTTGGAAAACTGTTCTATGAAGTGATGAGACAAAAGTGGAACTCTTTGGGTCTATGAATCAACATTATGTCTGGAGGAGAAAAAATTAATCTTACAAAGAGAAGAACTCCTCGCCTACTGTTAAGCATGGTGGGGGGTCAATCATGCTCTGGGGCTGTTTCTCTGCCTCAGGTACCGGGAATCTCCAGCGCATTCAAGGCATTATGAATTTTATTTCCTACCAGGATATATTAGCTGCAAATGTCATGAAGTCAGTGACGAAGCTGAGGCTTGGGAGACATTGGACTTCCAACAGGACAACGATCCCAAGCATACCTCCAAATCAACATCAGAGTGGTTGCAGAAGAAGGGCTGGAAGACTCTGGAGTGGCCTTCACAGTCGCCAGACCTAAATCCTATAGAAAAGCTGTGGTGGGACTTGAAGAAGGCAGTTGCAGCACGCAAGCCCAAGAATATGAATGAACTGGAGGCCTTTGCCCAAGACGAATGGGCTAAAATACCTGTAGATGGTTGCAAGAAGCTTGTGTCCGGCAATGTATCACGTGTGAAGGATGTCATTACTGCCAAAGGGTGTTCTACTAAGTACAAAAGATGCATGTAACTAGGTAGTTGAATCATTTTGTCAATGAGATATTAAGAAAAATGTCCTTTTTTGATATTTTGTAAAATACAGTGTTACAATTTAAGTTGCATTTGTCTATTTGACACATCTTTATTTGATATGACTATAAACAAAATATGGAATAAATGTCCAACTTGCTAAAACACCAAAATTGTGTGGGGGTTGAATCATTTTGATCACAATTGTAGCGCAGGAATCAAGAAGCATAGGAGACAGGGAATTTACCCAACGTAACTGTTGCATGTAGCAAATATTGAAACCAAGACGAGTGTGACGAGCGAGGTGTATCAATAGCTCTCTGATTAGTGGTCGACAACAGGTGACCATGCCGACCACTGACCAGAGGCAGGTGAACCCAATTAATCCCCATTGAAACTAAAACAAACCCAGAGGTGCACAAACAGGAACAAAGGGAGTCCAAAACTAACAGAAAATGACAAAACATGATCCGGGCCACGGATCATGACAGAGAGAGAAATCAATTGGCTAAATTTCCTCCAAGATGTTGCAACACCGCCTTTTGTGATGCTCACTAGATCAATAAATAAGCTTTTGTTCAATAATTCATCACCAACGTCCCCTTTGATCTATTACACACCCATGATACCCTTCTGTCCAGGAGAAGGTGGCAATACCAACAGTACATCATCTCCTAACAGTGATGGAAGCACAGTTACTTTAAAATACCATCTAAAAGCAAATCTTGTCAGGCAGCTGCTAGCAAAAATGTTAATAGTACATCAACAATAAGCAGTGGATGACAAACAAGACTGGTAGAGAATAGGCCTACCCTCGGAAATATTGTCAACAAAATTGCTACAGATTAGTTAAGCATTGTTTTTGTAGCAACTGGGATTCATTGGGATTAATCAAAAATGTTAATTGTGATTAACCGAATTTACATATTTCATAGTGTTGGACCGAATAATTATGTTTAAAGGTAAAATTTTCGCGAAAGTTATTTTAGGCTTATTTTTCTAAAGCCTTTCACCATAATTTTGAAACGCCTGCTTTTAGCTCCAAAATGTAGGCAGAGATTCGACCGCCTGCTGTCGTCACCTACAGAAGACTGGAGGCAATTTCATATTGCCCGAAATATTCTTCATTCCCAATCAAGTTATTTTTGCACAGAATTTGAAGGAATCTGTTACGATTCGGAGTAAGAAGAGGACCCAGATGCAGAGAGGAAGTTCAAAAAATAAAGCTTTTATTTTGAAACAACTTTTTACCACCAGTGAAAAAAGTATTTCGCAAGAATAATCAATACGCGGAAAAATAATTCCGCGGATAAACAATTAACTCAAAATCACTCCACAAAAATAAGGAGAATATTAATCTAAGGAAATTCTAACAAAAAAAAAAAATCAATACAAATAAACCAAAAGCGTTCCAACAGGAGGGAAAAAACACCAAACGACCTATATATATATATATATATACACTAACTATGTATAACAAAAAATCACTCAATCAATGAGGCAATAAATTCGAAATAACAAAAACTCACCAATTAGGTAGACGAAGGATAACCAAGGACGCTCAAAGGAGGAAAAAGTAAACTCAAAATTACAGCAAAAAAAAAACTGCTTGATCAAAAAAGGGGGAACCAGGAAAACAGGAGCAAGACAAAGAGGATTTTCGAGGACATGGACATGAACGCTAGAAGGCACAATAATCGAGACGATCTGGCAATGAACAAAAAGAGGCGTGAGCTTAAATAGGATATGGAATGATGGGAAACAGGTGGAAACAATCAGGGATCAGCAGGGATGACGTCAGACTGTTGACACAAGAGGAAGGGCCCGTGATCTGAAACAAGAGGGTAGCTTTTCAAAATAAAACACGTAAATCACAAGACAGAATAACCAAGACAAGACTTCCCTCACCGCGGTGTGACAGAATCTTCCAATATGCCTGTCAGATCCATTGTTGCAGCTTGTAGCAATGCAACTAACGAAGGGTTCAACCTGAATACATTTCCAAATGATGGAAGTATGAGGAAAGTATGGACCTCAACAGTCAAATTGACTCATGCAAAATGGGACGGAACCTAGTGAGAGGTGTATAATTTGCAAATGATTCGGACTTAGAAGAATACAACGTTTGGTCGGGGTTTGGAAGGAAAAAATGTAAACGATTCAAATAAGATGTGATCCCGAAAAGTAGAAGAAACCTTTAGCAAGATTTAGTAGGAATCTGCGGGAAAACTGTGAAAAGGGAGGTAAGTCGCTACTATTGTATTGCGTCCTCTTCTACTGATGTTTTCCGAAAAGCGCTTGAGGAAATGCTGAAAGAGGACGATGATTGTCAGCTGTACTTCTCGTTGCTGGGCCCCAGTCAGGATTGGCCTTCCTTTCTTCGGCTTTTGCTTCCGGCTCAAAAAAGTACGGTGGAAGTCCACCTTTGGGGGCTAATTGGCCTTATTCAGATCCTTTGTCGACTGAATTCGAATGCAAAATCTCAGATTCAGATTTTGAATCACAGCTTCTTGCAAAGAAGCCCATCCATCCATCTATTTCCTACCGCTTGTCCCGTTCGGGGTGGCGGGGGGGTCGCTGGAGCCTATCTCAGCTGCATTCGGGCGGAAGGCGGTGTACAACCTGAACAAGTCGCCACCTCATCGCAGTGCAAATAAGCCATCTTTGTCCAAACTAGTGCAAAAATTCATCCATCCATCCATTTTCTACCGCTTATTCCCTTGTGGGGTCGCGGGGGGCACTGGCGCCTATCTCAGCTACAATCGGGCGGAAGGCGGGGTACACCCTGGACAAGTCGCCACCTCATCGCAGTGCAAATAAGCCATCTTTGTCCAAACTAGTGCAAAAATTCAGTAACACATTATATCTCCAACGTCTTTTAAAATTATTTTTTGCCCATTATGTAGACCAGGGGTCGGGAACATTTTTGGCCGAGAGAGCCATGTAAGCCAGATATTTCAAAATGTATTTCCGTGAGAGCCAAATAATAGTTATTAACACTGAATACAACTAAATGCGTGCATTTTTAAGTAAGACCAACATTTTAGAGTATAATAAGTCTCTTATTCTTTTTTAATAACATTGTTATTCTAAAGGTAACCAATAATAAATAAAATACTTATCACCATTAATGCAACATCTTGAACAGGTGCGATAGAAAACGGATGATTGGATTAAATTGCATGAGAATGTTTTATAATTTTAACGTTATTTTAAACACTGTGATTAACAGCGGAATTATTCATTACTTATCATGTTAAGCAATGTCGGCTAAGATTTATCTGAGAGTCAGATGCAGTCATCAAAAGAGCCACATCTGGCCCTAGAACCATAGGTTCATCAGTTTTGAAGTAATCATGGACCATAGTGACAATAACATGCAATTAATTGTTTAAAATAATTCTATTGCTTGCCTTTTATCTACACTGTCTATGCAGGGAAATGGGCTCCTGTTGTGTAGATCAGTGTTTTTCAACCACTGTGCCGCGGCACACCAGTATGCCGTGAGATACAGTCTGGTGTGCCGTGGGAGATTATCTAGTTTCACCTATTTGGGTTAAAAATGTTTTTTGCAAACCAGTAATTATAGTGTGAAAAGGATTTACTCTTCCATATCAGTGGGTGGCAGACGGTAGCTAATTGCTTTGTAAATGTCGGAAACAGTGGGATGCAGCGTGAAGGTAAAAAGGTGTCTAATGCTTTAACCAAAAATAAACAAAGGGTGCGTGCCCCCAAGAAAAGGCATTAGAGCTTAAGGAAGGCTATGCAGAACAAAACTTAAACTCAACTGGCTTGCAAAGTAAACAAAAACAGAATGCTGGACAACAGCAAAGACTTACTGTGGAGCAAAGACAATGTACATCCGAACATGACATGACAATCAACAATGTCCCTACAAAGAAGGATAAAAACAACTGAAATATTCTTGATTGCTAAAACAAAATAGATGCGGGAAATATCGCTCAAAGGAAGACATGAAACTGCTACAGGAAAATACCAAAAAAAGAGAAAAAGCCACCAAAATAGGAGCGCAAGACAAGAACTAAAACACTACACACAGGAAAACAGCAACAAAGTGTAAATAAGTCAGGGTGTGATGTGACAGGTGGTGACAGTACACCTACTTTGAGACAAGAGCTATATTGATGCATGCTTGGTTATGCTTTAAAGTCATATCCAACAATTGCAACAACGACTTTTTATTGTCACCTGAGTTTTGTTTTTTAATGATTTTTGCTGGCGGTGTGCCTCCGCATTTTTTCAACGCAAAAAATGTGCCTTGGCTCGAAAAAGGTTGAAAAACACTGGTGTAGATGATGTCACACCAAGTGGGGGCAGCATATCAAGTTAATCATCCATCAATTACTCACAACTAACTGATATCAAAGGAAATTATATCAGTTAGTTAAACGATTTAAGTATTAGGATAAAAAATACATTAACTCGTTTGTGAAATTTAGTTCAGTAAATTTATTTGGGTTGTACATGTATAGCGCTTTTTCTACCTTTCTTTTAAGGAACTCAAAGCGCTTTGACACTATTTCACTCATTCACACACTGATGGCGGGAGCTGCCATGCAAGGCGCTAACCAGGACCCATCAGGAGCAAGGGTGAAGTGTCTTGCTCAAGTACACACCGGACGTGACTAGGATGGTAGAAGGTGGGGATTGAACCAGGAACCCTAAGGTTGTTTGAAAGCGCTACAGGTGCATTAAAACCAAGACAAACAGGTTAAAGAACAGCTTTTTACCCAAGGCCATAACCACCCTGAACGGACTGCCCCATTGACCCTCATAACTACCTTCTCTTCGGTGCAATAAGCCATTCCACCAACCACCCTGTTTTGTTTCATGTAGATATTCATGTATATATTCATTTCACCCACTGTATAGAGTGTACATTTGTACAGAGTGAATAGAGTGTACATTTGTACAGAGTGTATAGAGTGTACATTTGTACAGAGTGTATAGAGTCACATTTGTACAGAGTGTAAGTGTGTACATTGTACAGAGAGTATAGAGTGTACACTAGAGATGCGTGGTTTGCGGTCTCATCCGCACAGTCCGCGGGTCGGGCGGTTGACATGACGAAAAAATAAATTTTAATTAGATTCGGGCGGGTGGCGGTTGAACCATCCGGAAATATTTGATATACATGGTTCTGGGATTGGGTATCTTTTGCCATTCAAAGAGCCATTTAAGACTCGTGTCATAAAGCGAAGAAGACAATAGGAGACGCTATTATTCTCTAAAATGACTGCCGGCAGTCACCCAGATAATAAGTATTAGGGCGTGCAATGTAGCCATCGGTTTTGTCGCCTTCTACGACATGTACGATTTGCTTGTCAGTCCAGCAACATCTTGTGTGTGGCTTCCGCGGAAACACGCACACGACTGGAAGGCATACTGGTTGACACAGAATACACTAATGGTTGTGATATAAAAAATTTTAACACTCTTAGTAATATGCGCCACGCTGTGAAGCCATATCGATTAAGAACGACAAACACATTTCGGGAGAACATCCTCACAGTAACACAACATAAACGCAACACAACAAATACCCAGAATCCTTTGTATTCATGACAATTCCTGACTATTTTATACACCCCACATTCATCATCCCCATCCTTCCGACATTTCTTCTACTCACTGATGCTGTTGATGACGACAATTTACAACACCTACTCCTGGCAGGTGTTACCCCATTTATTCCAGCGTTTTGCCTCCTTAAGTATCTGAGCTCTGTAATCACCATAAATCAGGGTTTCTCAAACTCAGAGTTTCAAGACCCAAAATGGGTCAAAATTTTGTATTTATTGGCCCACATAAAATGTGTTCATATATTGTAAGCACACACTTCCTGACTATTTTGTACACCCCGCTAGCACGTTTGAATACCTCTGTGAGTGGTAAAGGCGGCCGACCTCTGATGTATTTCAGCGGGCGGTTGGCGGGCGGGTACGGTCCTGATAAAATGTTAGTTTGGGTGGACGGCGGGTGGATGACGACTTTGGTGATGCGGTTGCGGATGTTATAATTGCCTATCCACGCATCTCTAGTGTACACTGTTCTCTTGCACACCTTTCTTTGCACTTCTATATTTTTATATATTTACACATTGTTTTCTTGCATGCACACATCGCACTGTATGGAATGGCCTCAATCTCGTTACTCTGCGTAATGACAATAAAGCTGATTCTGATTCTGATATCCACTCTCCCAACTGCGCCACGCCGTCCCCGTATTTGGACACTATAAACTTTTGACTGCACTAATTAAAAGGCAATCCCTCATGTCCTGAAATCCTCAGTGAGGTGTTCAGATTGGTATTTGATATTACTCCTTCGGTAATAGAGCCTGTCATTATATCCTCCAGGTCCAGGAGGTGTCAGGATCAGGTGCTATCCTGTAAATTAGGGGTCACCACCCTTTTTGAAACCAAGAGCTACTTCTTGGGTACTGATTAATGAGAAGGGCTACCAGTTTGATACACACTTAAATAAATTGCCAGAAATAGCCAATTTGCTCAATCTGTCATTCCGTCGTACATTTTTTTCCTTTTACGGAAGGTTTTTGAAGAGAATAAATGATGAAAAAAACACTTAATTGAACGTTTTAAAAGAAGAGAAAACAGGAAAAAAAATGAAAATTTAATTTTGAAACTTAGTTTATCTTCAATTTTGACTCTTTAAAATTCAAAATTCAACCAAAAAAAATGAATGGAAAAACTAGCTAATTCGAATCTTTTTGAAAAAAATAAAAAATGAATTTATGGAACATCATTAATAATTTTTCCTGATTAAAATTAATTTTAGAATTTTGATGACATGTTTTAAATAGGTTAAAATCCAATCTGCACTTAGTTAGAATTTATAACAAATTGGACCAAGCTATATTTCTAATAAAGACAAATCATTATTTCTTCTAGATTTTCCAGGACAAACATTTTAAAAGAAATTCAAAAGACTTAAGATTTAAATTTGATTCCACAGATTTCCTAGAGTTGCCAGAATATATATATTTTTAATTTTAGTCATAATAAGTTTGAAGAAATATTTCACAAATATTCTTCGTCGAAAAAACAGAAGCTAACATGAAGAATTAAATTAAAATGTATGTATTATTCTTTACAATAAAAACAAAAAAATACTTGAACATTGATTTAAATTGTCAGGAAAGAAGAGGAAGGAATTTAAAAGGTAAAAAGGTATGTGTTTAAAAATCCTAAAATAATTTTTATGGTTGTTTTTTGTCTCTAAAATTGTCTTTCTGAAAGTTATAAGAAGCAAAGTAAAAAAATACATGAATGTATTTAAACAAGTGAAGACCAAGTCTTTAAAATATTTTCTTGGATTTTCAAATTATATTTGAGTTTTGTCTCTCTTAGAATTAAAAATGTCGAGCAAAGCGGGACCAGCTTGCTAGTAAATAAATAAAATAAAATTAAAAATCGAGGCAGCTCACTGGTAAGTGCTGCTATTTGAGATATTTTTAGAACAGGCCAGCGGGCGAATCATCTGGTCCTTACGGGCCACCTGTTGCCCGCGGGCCCCGCATTGGTGACCCCTGCTGTAAATCATCAATGTTTCAGTGTGTGTTATGTGTGTTCTGTAGGCATTGATGACTGTCGGGCGTATAGAGAAGCTGTTCATGAGGCAGCGTCAGTGGGAACGAGGTGACGTGGGACTCCGCTGTTTGGGTGAAGGCGAAAAGAAGCAGTTTGCTGAAAAGCAGCAGTTTGTTCTTCAGTTCTTTCTGGGTTTCCTGAAGATGTATCCTCTGGCACGTAAGCATCACACCTTTAGAGACACTTTTAATAAATGTGTATTTACTGAATCCGTTGGTCTTTTGAGCAGCGGCTCCTATGGTTCCGAGCTGTGAGATTTTGCATACAACAGCTCCATCTGCTTGGACCTCAAACAGCCTGGCAAGCATGTCACCATCCGCCTTCACCAACTGTCTGGAGCTGATTGGACAAGACCCCTTCCTTGCACCTTACCAACGCAGCCAAGTCTTCAGCAAAGTCAAACAAGTGAGATCGTCACGCGGTCTACCCCAACACGGTAATACTGTTAGTCTGCCGGTTCTCACGCCATGATTCGTGTTTTTCAAAGCTCTACGGGCCAGTGTCCTTGTTCTCCCAGTCTGTCATCAGTCAACTGGGCCGACTGGCGTTGGAGATGTCACCGCAGGAGCTGAGCATGTTGAGACTGACTGAGAGGAGGAGCATCGCCTCGTTGGGCGCCGTCAGTGAATGGACAACCAGACAGGTAAGTTAACAAGAGTGGTTTATGATGTGATCATAAATAAGTGAGGGTAAGGTGTAAACAATTGTGCAACTTGTTTTAATAGACCTCAGTCTCTAAATATGTATTGCTGTATATTTGATGGTCGTGTGATGGGTGATGAGCCAAGGAGATCCCAACGCGGAATCTTCGGACAAATAGCTTTATTTATTTCAGTGAGCCTCGGACTGGAGTTGCAGCTCCAGGAGAAAGAGTGGTCCTGATTACTCTCTTCTGATGTTCTTAACCTTGTTGGAAGTACCGAACACCACCTGATTCATTTGCGCATTCATCGAACCCTTCTTCAGTGAAAAATAAAAAAAATGTTTCTTAATTTAATCATAATTCATAAATATTAATCATGAAATAATGTTATTATATTAAATCAATACTAAAAAATATATTTTTCACAAACAGAAAGTTACAAGATGGAAAACATGATCCCATGTTTACATTTCATTGTGCAACATGTGAATGTTTTAGTGGGAACGAAATGCCATGTCTGAAAGGGGTACAAATTATGAAAAACATTTTTTTTTTGTTATTGTCATAGTAAGTGGGTCAAAATACTTATATTAGAAAATAATCTCAGGGAAATGACATTGTTTTGGGGTATCCTTAATACGCCGATAGGGAGAAGTTTTTATTAACACGAGGAGTCGGGTGTGTTTTCACCTCCACAGCGGAGGCTCCGCCGAACCCCTGAGGCCGACCCACCGAACCCCTAGGGTTCGATCGAACCCAGGTTGAGAAACACTGCCTTAAATACCGTTTACCCAAAGACCCCCACTCTTCGTAACTCTAGCCTTGGAGCTGGTCAGTCCGGATAAAAGCTCAGCTTGTTGTTTGGCCGGTTAACCTATTTCCTGTTATCGGTTTGAGTCGTGTGACCTCCGACCCCTGTCCTCTACTCCTATCTGTGGGGGCTTCCTACCAGATGTTACTAATGTCACTACACTTCCTCCTAAACTCCTAACTTGCATTCCTGTAGGATTCCAATTTCCTGGGGGCGAGAGCCACCACTCTCTGTGCAATTTTGACCTTAGCAGAATAATCCTCTAAATGATTCTGTGACCAAATACAAACACATGCTAGTAAACAATCATATAAGCAAAGTGTATACAATATAATTCACCTCAGTATCATTACGTATTGAGCAAAGCAAACCTGAAATCAACAATTATTGCATTCCTTCAGATCTTCCTGTCATGTTAGGCTAGAGGTTTTGAAGGGGGGAGAAGCGAGCCAATGGAGTATACCCTGACACAGGAGCAAGCTGTGTATATATTCAGCTACAATTTAGATTAGTTTTGCCATTTTTATTAGGGAAGTTCCGATTTAGGATTTTATGCTGCCGATTGCGACACAGATAATCCATGATTGAGTTCAGCCATTACCAATACCGATCAAATGTATGAAAGGTGCCATATGTAATAATTTTGTGGTAAGTCATCATTAAATGGCTTTGATATGTCAAAAGGCATTAATAAATTGTGTTATTTTCGAATACCTCTATAACTGATAACAGTAGTGGAGCCGGGTTATGCTCATTTCAAAATCAGATTCACAGCCTCAAAATATTGTTATTGTTTTCATGTTCACACCGTGAGTGTGTCACATCCAGGTTGCCAGTTGCGCACTGCTCTCTTTGTCGAGTTACTGCCACTGGTAAAGTTACTAAACATGTCAGACATTAGTAAATCTAAAAAGTGTAGTTACGATTCTCAACTTATTCATGACAAAGCCAGAAACAAAACGACGATTTGAAGGTGGAGAGGAATTTTTCATCTGATGCCAAACTTGCTAATTTCCTCCTTGATAGGTAAGTCAGGCATTTACGTTTTCTTATTGTATTAAATGGAAATTGACCTTTCGTTTGTACACTATATCGTCCAAAGCTAGTATGTTTCTGCAACTAATGCTTAGGAGCGAAGCACCATCACACTAGTGTAAAGCTTACTTAGCATGCTAGCCCGGTCAATGACACATTGACATATAGGCTTACAGTGGAAATATATGCCCGTTAGCTTGTATGGCGATGTGTCATCCAAATGAAAGGTCAAACTATATTTTTGTCAAATAAAACCTATGTGGATGTGGGTTGTGTCAGTGCCTATTTCGTTCGCAATATTCTGATACGCTTAGGAAAACCGTTCCAACATTAGCAGGGCTAATTGCAGTTTTTGGTCATGTTCGTCCTTCATTTTCGAAGATGACCAAGTGACTTCACGTTGATTTGTGTGTGCGAAGATGGCTGATGAGGCCAATCCTTGCACGGAATGACCGGCTGCAATGAGGACAGGTTATGGCTGGGGGTTGGCTGGCTGAGAGGGAGGAACAGTCTCTTGTCTTGCGGAGCTGTCGCTTCTGTTCGGCTTCATGGATCCGTTTTTCCTCGAAGTCTGCTACACCATGCCAGACTGCAGAGCGCCAGTTTGAACGGTGTTGGGCAACGGCTTCCCAGGTCTATGGGTCCAGACCACAGCCCTTGAGACTGGTTTTTAGGGTGTCCTTAAAGCGTTTCCGCTGTCCTCCGCGTGAGCGCTTTCCATGGTGCAGTTCACCGTACAGAAGCATTTTTGGTAGGCGTTCGTTTGACATACGGCACACATGGCCAGCCCATCTCAGCTGGGAACGCTTGAGGATGGCATAGATGCTCTCCATCTCAGCCCTGTGGAGGACCTCAGTGTCTGGGATCTTGTCCTGCCACCTGATATTGAGCAGCTTCCTGAGGGATCTCATGTGGAAGGCGTTAAGTTGTTTAGCATGCCGGCTGTATACAGTCCAGGTCTCACAGGCATACAGTAGGGCCGGTAGGACAACAGCACGATAGACCTTTAGTTTAGTCCGTAGGCTGAGCCCTCTGCGCTCCCAGACAGAACTGCGGAGTCTGCCGAATGCAGCACTTCCATGCGCTATCCTATGCGTGACTTCCTCGTCGATGTTGCCCATGCGTGACAAGGTGCTACCCAGGTAGACAAACTTTTCAGCAGCTTTGAGGTCCTCACCATTCACGCTGACGAGGGGCTCAGTGTACGGGTCTCCAGGAGCGGGTTGATGCATCACCTCTGTTTTCTTTGTACTGATGGTGAGTCCAAAGTCTGAGCATGCTGTGGCGAAGCTGTTCATGCTCAGTTGCATTTCCACCTCGTTGGAAGCATTCAGTACACAGTCATCTGCAAAGAGGAAGTCGTGAACCTTGGTGGTCTTTACTTTTGTTTTTGCCTGGAGTCTTCGCAGATTAAACAGCTTGCCATCAGTACGGTAGCACACGTCTATCCCCATATCCCCAGACCGGAAAGCATCTGTCAGCATAGCTGAGAACATCATGCTAAACAGAGTGGGTTCCAGAACACAGCCTTGTTTGACTCCATTTTCCACATGGAAAGGCTCAGATGATGCGCCGTTGTCTTGGACTTGTGCCTGCATTCCATCATGGAATTCACGGACCATGTTTATGAAAATGTTTGAGCAGCCAAACTTGGCCATGATCTTCCAGAGGCCCGCTCGGCTGACAGTGTCGAAGGCCTTCGTCAGATCTACAAAGGTGGAGTATAAAGTGACGTTCTGTTCTCGGCACTTCTCTTGGAGTTGGCGAGCGGCGAAGATCATGTCGACTGTACCACGACCCTGCCTGAATCCACATTGGCTCTCCGGTAGGAGGTCTTCGTGTTCAAGATGTTCCGTCAGGCGGTTTAGCAGAATTCTGGCCAGGATCTTTCCTGCTACAGACAGCAGAGCAATACCGCGGTGGTTGTTGCAGTCCTGCCGGTTGCCCTTGCATTTGTATAAATGGACGATGGAGGCGTCTTTGAACTCCTGGGGCAGATTCCCTTGGTTCCACATGGTGCAGAATAGGGCTACCAGTTGTTTGGTCAGAGGTGGCCCACCAACTGTGTAAATTTCTGCTGGAATCGCATCAGCACCAGGTGCTTTGACATTTGGAAGTCCACTGATGGCTTTGATGACCTCAACTTCCGTTGGTGGTTCGTCAAGGGAGGTGTTGACAGGGACTTGAGGGAGGCATGCAATGGCTTCCTCATTAATGGCTGAGGGGCGGTTGAGAACACAGTGGAAGTGCTCAGCCCAGCGCTCAAGGATCTTCTCTCTGTCTGTGACCAGTGTGCTGCCATCAGCACTGAGGAGAGGGGAAGATCCTGATGTTGTGGGCCCATAGATCGCCTTGAGGGTGCAATAGAACTTCTTGCTGTCATTCTGGTCTGCATAGTACTGAATCTCGTCAGATTTTCGGCAGAGCCAGTCGTCCTGCATCCGACGCAGCTCTCGCTGGATGGTTGCTTTGATGTTCTTGAGAGCAGACTGTTTTTGAGAGGATGTTGGATCGCTGAGGTGGGCTTTGTGCAGACGATGTTTCTCCTGGAGAAGATCTCTGATGTGATCATCATTCTCATCAAACCAGTCCTGTTGCCTGCGGGCTGTAGATCCTACTGAATTGAGAGCAGCAGTGTAGACGGTTTCTCTGAACGCAGCCCAGTCCTCCTCGAGGTTCCCAGAGGGTTTCAGGTCCTGCAGTTTGCTGCTGAGCTCTTTAATCAGCGATTGCTTGACAGAGGCATCGGTGAGCCTGGAAGCGTTCAAGCGCTTCGGAAATTTGGAACCTTGAGGCCTTCTGGGAGGGTGGATCTTGATATTCAGCTTAGACACAAGGAGCCTATGGTCAGTCCAGCACTCTGCACCACACACCGCCTTTGTAACCCTGACATCCTGTCTGTCCCTTTGCCTCACGATGATATAGTCCAGTAGGTGCCAGTGTCTTGAGCGGGGATGCATCCATGAGGTCCTGTTGCGCTTTGGAAGGCTGAAAACTGAGTTTGTGATCAAGAGCTCATGTGCCGCACGGGTCTCCAGCAGAAGGGTGCCATTGCTGTTACAGCTGCCCATGTCATTTTTGCCAAGGACTCCTTCCCATGACTTGTGATCAGTGCCGACCCTGGCATTGAAGTCACCGAGGATGATGAGCTTGTGTGCCCTGGGCACTGCTGCGATGGTAGCGTTCAGGTCTTCATAGAACCTCTCCTTGACATCGTCTGTGTTCGTCATCGTGGGAGCATAGGCACTGATGAGCGTGGCAGACTGTTTCCCTGGAAGAGGCGGGCGCAGCGTCATCAGGCAGTCACTGACGCCTTTGGGAAGTGCAGCCAGCTTACTGACCAAGTTGGGTTTAATGGCAAAGCAAACTCCTGCCTCACGCCGCTCTGCTTCAGTGCGGCCTATCCAGAAGAATGTATAGCCAGCACCAGTCTCTGTCAGCTGTCCCTCTCCAGCTACACGTGTTTCGCTGAGAGCAGCGATCTGGATGCCATATCGGTCCAGCTCTCTGGCGATCAGGGCAGTTCTCCTCTCAGGTCTTGATAGGTCACCAGCCCTATCAAGAAGTGTGCGCACATTCCATGCGCCAAGGGTGATCGGTGTCACCTTTTTCTTGTTTCCTTTTTTCTTACCGCTAGTTATGCGACTCCTGCCAGCTGCGGCTAGCTAGCCAGGAAGAGGTGAGGCAGGCAATTTTTGGGGCACCTTTTCTAGCCCGTTCCTCATGCCAGGAGGTAGGCAGTGCATACCTAAAGAGAGCTGCCTAGTCGCTCGGGGGGCTGCCGAAGTCCAGTGCTGCCTCAGTCATTGGACAGCGACCCTATGGCCCGAGCCGCCTGCGTGCGAGTTTGTGACTATGGCTTCCAGTGAAGTCCACACCTGCCACTTCGCCACATGCCCAACGCCGCATGACTTGGGTGAGGGTGGGGGAGATTGCGGGGGTTGTGTGTGAAGTCATGACTTGCGCAGTGCATTGGATTTAAGTGAGGGTGGGTTGCGCAGCCTCACTCTCTCGCCCGAGTCCACCTGTATCCAGTGGCAAGACGTAGTCGAGACGGCTGGAGGTGGATCCAGGTGCAGTGGATGGCCTGGACACATTATAACATAACACATCCAGCCCGAAGCGCTCCACAGAGCCTGCTGGTGTCGCCATTCAGCCCGTTGAACCTATGAGGGTTTCTTCCGGGCAGTCAGCCAAGAACCAGTCTTCTATCCTAGTGTGCTGGCTAGGCTAGGCACCACGGGAAGTGCCATACAGGCATGCAGGAGGACCAGGACTATCAGTAGGGATATTTCCTTGGCCAGAGGACCCTTGCTGAGGTAAGGTGCTACCTCTCTACAGCCTGCGGTTGTAGTTTAACGTCATACCCAGGACATAATATGTAATATGTATGTGCGTCAGACACATATAATGTGGTATTTGCTTGGTACAAAATAATGCATTACAGGTAATGATTTTCTACTTTGTGTATTGACATGGGAGTAGACTAAATGATTTATGCGTAACGTAGGTTGGCTCATAGAATTGCACTCTGCACTGAAATATGGTGAAGTGCGCATACTTGCCAACCATCCCAATTTTCCCGGGAGACTCCCGAAGTTCAGTGCCCCTCTTGACAATCCCGAAATTCTCCCGATTTCCACCCGGGCAACAATATTGTGCCATGCTTAGCGTCCTCTACAACCTGTCGTCATGTCCGCTTTCCATCCATACAAATAGCGTGCCGACCCGGACTTTTATACTTACTTGCATACTTGATCAACATCCATACAGGTCACACTGAGGGTGGCCGTATAAACAACTTTAACACTAGTACAAATATGCGCCACACTGTGAACCCACACCAAACAAGAATGCCAAACACATTTCGGGAGAACATCCTCATCGTAACACAACATAAACACAACACAACAAATACCCACACACTTTTGCAGCACTAACTCTTCCGGGACACTACAATATACAACCCCCCCCTTACCCCATCCTCAAACACCCCCACTAACCCCCTCTCTCCAAATTCAGAGGTTTCAAGTTTGGCAAGTATGGATGTGCGTACATGGAAGAGAATGCAGTGCCTCAGGTTGGATGCAACATGGAGTTATGATGAACGAAATGTGGCGCTAAGTTTACTGTTGGCCTTGGCTTGCCATCAAAGTAGACCTATGCGATATATAATATATATTATGACATATATATTATTATATATATAATAAATTTGATGGTGGTCCGTGCGGTCAAACTACACATATTAGCAGGGTAATGCCAACAATCTGTCTGACTCCCGACGAAAATAATGCTGTGTAACTTTCCAAATACATTTGGCTAATCGACATCAGTGAAATGTGGCATAATTACTTAGTAAACCATCTTGCAAATAGCATAAACAAGAGAAACCTACAGCGTAGGACTCGTCTATTGCCATTTGTAGTTCCTTGGAGTGGGATTCGGATTCGGCTGCATATCTGGCAACCTCAGCCATGGAGAGTGCGAGGGGACTACAGAAATTTGACCGTGATTGCAGTACCGTTTCTGGCCACATTACTACATATGGCACCTTTAACTGTACATTTTTCAATTTATTCGTTGTGAGTACTACTGACGGGTTAACAATATCAACACCATCCATCCATTCATTTTCTACCGCGTGTCCCTTCGTATTGTGAGGCACATGCACTAACCCCTGTTCCAACGTATTTTGTTTTTTGCCCTCAAATTCCTCCCTTGTGCAGGGATTTATTTCATTTTGTAAACTAAAAAAGATACTTTGATAGAAAATATATCGATATAAAAACATCCATCTAATCACTCTGAGGATGGCCCATATACTGATACTACACTTGGTATCGACACCCCTAATTTATGGATCGATCCGCCCTCTCACGTGTCGTGCACTGACTCCGTCAATGCTGAACCCACCAACAGTTGTCGTTATACAATCCTCTTTCGTCTAGACTCTTATTAATATACTTGTTAATTTCCTGTTAATATCTGCTTACTTTCTGCTGCAAGACTGTTCCATCTACACTTCTTAAACTTTACCCAGTACTTATTTGTGTTGTTTTAAGATAGCTTAGCCTTAGAGGTTAGTTTAGCTATTTGCACACCTGCTCCTGGCTTGCTGTTTGGCCTTCTCCTCCAGTGGTAATGGTACTTGATAATAATATTTAAGAAAAATGCAGTTTATTTGCCATAATGGAGCTTGTTAAAGTTAAAGTACCACTGATAGTCACACACACACTAGGTGTGGGAAAATAACCCTCTGCATTTGACCCATCCCCCTGTTTTACACCCCGGGAGGTGAGGGGAGCAGTGAGCAGCAGCGGTGGCCGCGCTCGGAAATCATTTGGCATACTGACAAAGCTTAACCTATTGTTACTATAACAATCTACAAGATTAATATAGGTTGCCTCTCTCTCTTCCCCTCCATCTTTTGGTATTCCTTTTTTTATCTTTCTAGTTATCATTTTGTATACGTATTGTTGCATTTGATCAACTGTATTGTTGATAATAGAGGTAAACTATTGGTATTGTGCATAATCAATAGCGCTTTTTCTATTGGTATTTATATTGCTCCAGTTGTAGTGTAAAAATGCTCATTGTCATTTCTATATTATTATTTATTTCACTAACTGTTTCTTTGCTATTACTTTTACGATCATATTTGTACACATCGTATGTGCTGGTGTTGTTCTATTGTTGTTGTTATTGTGTTTGCTCTTGTTGTTTTTGTCTCTCTGTCTAATCCCCATCTTATCCCCACAATTTCCCCCTCTGTCTTCCTTTTTTTCTCTTTCTATCCCATCCTGCTCCGGCCCGGCTGCACCAAATGATAATATAAATACATTTGATAAAGTCAAATTCAAATAAGGCAACAAGAGAAGTATCCTACACTTCTCTTTTGTAAAGTAAATCTGAACAGCCGATACGGGCACCTACATCAACTATATGATTTGCCTGAGAAGCTGGACAGGACAAAAAAAAAAAAAAAAGGGAAATAATTTGGGTGATTTAACCCCCAATTCCCACCCTTGATGCTGAGTACCAAGCAGGGAGGTGATGGGTCCCATTTTTATTGTCTTTGGTATAACTCGGCCGGAGTTTTTGAACTCACAACCTACCGATCTCAGGGCGGACACTCTAACAAGTGCAGGTTATTGTTAGATTAAGTTGAAAAAAATTAATACACTGTCAGCTAGAGGGGCGGGGGATCGGTGTTTGTGATCAGCATTAAAAGGCATTCATCGGCAATGGCGATCACATACTGTACTTTTTCACAAAAATGGGCCAATCGGGGGCCAACCGACTGGTACATTTCAGTTTTTAAGCAGGAATGTGATTTGAACTTTATGAAAAAGACTGAAAATAAGCCGGGTTCAGGGCGACAAATGCAAAAAAAAAAAAAAAAAAAGCACCATTTAAAGATGTTTAAGTGTTTCATGACCGTAGTTGTTGGCGGGTATGGCAAAGAGATGGATCAAGATTTTAACACACATTGTAAGGTCGGAAAAGAATGAATTTTAATTAATATTTTTACAGAGATAAAAAGACAGATTTCTGACTATAGACGGAAAAATTCAATGCCTGTTTAATGTAAGCATTAAATGTTTCTGCATGCGGCCGTCATTGCAAAAATGTTTTTGCACCTTCGATGTACTGTACAGTATATATATTGCTGGTAATACAGTATTCGGGTAGTCCGCTGATGTTTTTAATATCGTTGCTGAACCTTGACCAGGCAGGGTATGGACCATGGGTAGGGAACCTATGGCTCTAGAGCCAGATGTGTCTCTTTTGATGACTGCATCTGGCTCTCAGATAAATTTTAGCTGACATTGGTTAACACGATAAGTAATGAATAATTCCGCTGGTAATCACGATGTTAAAAATAAGGTTCTAAATATAAAACATTCTCATGCATTTTAATCCATCCATCCGTTTTTCTACCGCACCAATTTAAGAAATAACAATGTTATTACAAAGAATTAGAGACTTACTATACTCTAAATATGTTGGTTTTACTTAAAAAATGTGCGCATTTAGTTGTATTCAGTGTTAAAAATATGATATGGCTCTCACGGAAAAATATTTTCAAATATCGGGCTTTCATGGGTCTCTCAGCCAAAAAGGTTCCCGACCCCTGGTATGTACGGTATGGGATTATTAAAAAACATAATTTGTTGACAAATCCAATGACCCGCGTACATATGAGAACATTGGATTGCAGGTCGGTGTAGTTGTGAGTGGGACTACCTGTTTAGAGACTAGTCCAGAGTCTATTGCACTTCTCTTAGACTCCAGCTACCCATCAGCTACATACAGAGAATAAATGGATGGTCATGGCTCTTGCTTTCTTCCTAGTTGGCTGCTCTGTTTGCGGCAACGTTGAACTCCACCAAGTTGCATCCGAGCCAACTTGACTCCAGCACCTTGGTTGCAGTCGGACACATTGTGTGTGGAGCCAAAGCCACAGACATGAGCTCATTTAATGCTGTTGAGTTTAGGTGAGCAAATGAACATGCCTTGTCTTTGAGGTGACCTATGATGATTCAAATGCACATTTAACACACTTTTTTGCGGTCCTAAAAATATGTATTGGATATGCTTTGATGTAAATGTTGCTACAGTGTTAAATATGTACAGTGCTTCACTGGTTCCCCATTTTGATGTTACAACGGTATTACAGAATTAGAGTAAAGTCACTCCTGTCCTTAAAATTGTACAGACAATACCCCATATTGACAATGTGAAAAGTTTTTTTCAAGATAATTTGCAGATTTATTTTGATTAGAAAATAAAAAAAATCACATGTAAATCCTTTTTCACAGCCTTTGCCCAATACGTTGTTAATTTTGACAATAGTTTTTAATTCAGCTCTAGTCACAGTCTTCTGACGAAAATGTATTTCAATTTTAGTCCTATTTTAGTTATCTAAATTGATTCAGTTTAAGTCTAGTTTTAGTCGATTAAATTCCTCAACATTTTTGATGACTAAAATTACAGTAAATGTCTTTGTTGTAGCACCTTTGGCAGCCTCAAGTCTTTTTCAATACACTAGTAAGGATAGAGGGAAATGTGAATCCAGCAATGTACAAAGACATCCTGGATGAAAAACAACGCTTCTCATTCAACCTGGTGAATGGGCGAAACTACCCAAAGATAGGTGTGCCAAGCTTGTGGCATCATATTCAAAAAGACTTGAGGCTGTAATTGCAGCCAAAGGTGCATCAACAAAGTACTACTTGCTGTGAATACTAATATTATAATAATTAATTAATAATATAATAATAATAATTATATATATATATATATATATATATATATATATATATATATATATATATATATATATATATATATATATATATATATATATATATATTGGCCCTAGTGTGTGAGTGTGAATGTTGTCTGTCTATCTGTGTTGGCTCTGCGATGAGGTGGTGACTTGTCCAGGGTGTACCCCGCCTTCCGCCCGATTGTAGCTGAGATAGGCGCCAGCACCCCCCGCGACCCCGAAAGGGAATAAGCGGTAGAAAATGGATGGATATACCGATGTATGTATGTATGTATGTATGTATGTATGTATGTGTGTGTGTGTGTGTGTGTGTGTATATGTGCTGTGAATACTTGTGTGTGTGTATATATGTGTGTTTATATATGTGTATATATGTGTGTTTATATATGTATATATGTATGTGTATATATATACACATATATATGTTTGAAATAGATACAAAAAATACATGGTCTTTATGTAATGCGTGTATAGGATTTTATTTTTTTAATTTTGGAAGGCTGTAACATAACAAAATGTGGAAAAATTCAAATGCTGTTAATACTGTAACTTGAAGATGAACATCACCACTATTTTTTCCATTCATGGTCGAAAATAAGCTTCAGAAACATTACATAGATTCTCCGGCCTACACATTAGGTACACTTTCCCACTCTCTGAATGATGAAGAGCAAAATACTGAAAGCCACCATTTAACTCACCGCATGTCGGACATCAGTGATACTGATTTGATGAAAATAGTACTTGATCCTATATTGACTTGGTACTCTAAACCAATTTTGCAATGGTAGTCTTTTTTTCGTCACAGCTCAGTGGCTGATCCAGTTTGTACTTAATGCTCCATGTTGATGAAACAGTTATGTTTATAAACATCAGAGCAGGCGGGAGAGAATGAAAGGAGAAGGAATAACACTGGAGGCTCCAGGCAGCAGAGCAGAGAGGATGAGCTTGGCAGAGAGCATGTACTAGAAATGTCTACTTAAGTACGACACCCCCCCCCCCCCCCCCCCCTCCCCACCGCACTGTGACATCACAAATGGTCTACTGTAATTCAAAAGCATCCAAAACTGCATGCAAGCTCACGCACATATGCATGAACCTTTGGATTTGATCGCTTTGCCATTGTTTATCATGAGTATCCAACGTTGTAGCAACATTTATTAGTCAGAAAAGAGGAAAATCCTCATAGGTCCCCATAATAAAGTAGAGTTTAACGAAAATGTCTTCTTCCTGACTGATTCACTGTGTCTCCCCTTGGTGATTACAGTAAGGCGGCGCTCTGGCTCGGTCAGCTCAGGTTGTCTTGTTCTGAAGAACAGTTGTTGGCACTTGTCGGCCTTCTGACCCACCGTCTCGCTTTTGGACCCATTAGTTCATGGGAAATGGAGGTATTCATCGAGATTGGAGTTCTGGCAGGTATGCTGCATTCACCTTTACAGATGCATCAGTCACTTCAGTTTCAGGTTATTTGGAACACGCATACGATACAATGTAATGCGTCACATACAGTATTTCAAGTTGTTTCATAACAGCATGTCCGAAAAGGAGTAGGAAGAAGCAGAGCTTATTTAATCCTACCCCTTTTTATATCAGGGCAATTTTATCCCATGTTCTTGTTTTCTGTTTGTAATAAAACAGTGAATAAATAATAAATACGTAAATAAATATTCCAAAAGTAATTAAACTAATTTTAAATACAAAAATAATCATTATTTCCTTTTTTTTTTAAAAAGGTGCAAGATGTTCATCCTGATTGTTCTTCTTTGTACTTTGTGAACACTTGAACAGTCTCTTAAACTGAATCATATTGGTGCTTTGTTTGATTTCCTTGTGTTATCCATTCCATGATTTAATTCCACGTTGGGATATGCTAAAGGTTTTAAGTGTTGTACGTGCATACGAATGTCTTAAATTACATTTTCCTCTAAGGTTGTATTTTATTCCCTTTTGTCGAGAATAATTGCTGGGTAGCAGGTTATAGTTTGCTTTGTACATCATTTTAGCTGTTTGCAAATGCACCAAGTCGATGAATTTCAATATTTTTGATTCAACGAATAAAGGCTTTGTATGTTCTCTACATCCAACATTATGTATTATTCTAATTGATCTTTTTTTGTAACACTGTTAGTGAATGAAGCGCACATTTGTAGTTATTTCCCCATATTTCTGCACAATAACTCAGATATGGTAACACTGGCAAGCAGTAGAGAATATGAAGCTATTTTTGGTCCAGAACATGTTTTGCTTTATTCATTATTGACGTTTTTGTGTCTACTTTATGTTACATATTATTTACTTGAGGTTTTCAGTTAATTTTATCATCTATTATTACATCCACTTTTACCCTTTCAATATCTACTCCATTGTGTCTTATTTACACAATGTTGGGCTCTCATTGAAATACTTGTAGACATGTTTACTCACGCAACAATCGCCATTGTATTTAGAACAGTAAAAACACTCATAGACTGCAGACCTTCACTGGTTTCTATCGCAAAAGAGTAAAGAATCCAAAAAAAAAAATATCCTGAAACCAGACGGTGGTTTGGATCACACCCTTCTAATCTACTGATCAGTAACTGCTGCATTCACCAACTATGGATTGCAGTTTGAACACTAAAACAAATGTAATTATTTTTGCCAGGTATGCTGCAGACAGACAATGTTAGCATCATTGAATACATGTATATATTTTCACTATATTTTTCATTTTAAATTGTGGTAATCTTCTCATGAATGTTGTGAACTTTGCCCAGCTGGTCTCCCAGATATGGCAATGTCAGCATTGGTGAAAGAGCAAATAGAAGGAATAACTCCTTCAGCTATCACGACGATAAAGCCTGATAAGTTTGCTGTAAGTCAACTTTTTCCGTAACATGACTTTATCTCTGGTAGAGTACTGAATTTAGCGACTTATTTTGTCCTCATTTCTTTCCTGGCATTTCACCACATGAAGGTGGTGTTCCACCAGAGGCAGATAAGCATGTTCTCCTACGGGCAGGCGGCTGCCGTAACAGACGAGCAGCTCTCAGCTCTATCAGATGTTCAGAGGACAGCGCTCGCTATGGTGCTGATGCCCTGGGAAGACCGACACGTGGACTTTAGAGGTGAACACACACTCACAGTTCACAATTCGGTTTCTTTTCAGATGCATAAAACATGTGTATCTGTGAACACGATTCATTCGATCATTTCTAATTTGTAAAAACTATAAATAGAACAGTGGTTCTCTGAAAACATGGCGACCTCAGAAAACACTTAGGTCTCCAAGTACCACCATAATGACCAACATTAAAATACAGTTTGCAAAAGTTTGCAATGATTTGCTGTAATCCTTTAGGGAGGTCACATGCGGGGAAGGTGATGTGCTCCAGTTTTCTGTGCCTAATCCTGGCGCTGCTGATGATGCTGATGGTCCAGGCCCGACACTGACATTTTTAATTTTCAACACCCGATTAACCCCTGCTGGACCAGGATGGGCCTTCTCAGCCTCATGACCAAGAGTATATAATTTGTCTGAGCACTTTCATACATACATTAAACAAACACTTAAGGATGTTTAATGTATATATATATATATATATATATATATATATATATATGTGTGTGTGGGTGTGTATATACATGTGTGTGTGTGTGTGTGTATGTATATGGCTTCACGGTGGCAGAGGGGTTAGTGCGTCTGCCTCGCAATACGAAGGTCCTGCAGTCCTGGGTTCAATCCCAGGCCCGGGATCTTTCTGTGTGGAGTTTGCATGTTCTCCCCGTGAATGCATGGGTTCCCTCCGGGTACTCCGGCTTCCTCCAACATGCACCTTGGGATAGGTTGTTTGGCAACACTAAAATTGGCCCTAGTGTGTGAATCTGAGTGTGAATGTTGTCTGTCTATCTGTGTTGGTCCTGCGATGAGGTGGCAACTTGTCCAGGGTGTACGCTGCCTTCCGACCGATTGTAGCTGAGATATGCGCCAGCGCCCCCCGCGACCCCAAAAGGGAATAAGCGGTAGAAAATGGATGGATGGGAAAAAAAATGGATGTATATGTACCGTATTTTTCAGACTATAAGTCGCAGTTTTTTTTCATACTTTGGCCGGGGGTGCGACTTATACTCAGGAGCGACTTATGTGTGAAATTATTAACACATTACCGTAGAATATCAAATAATATTATTTATCTCATTCACGTAAGAGACTAGACGTATAAGATTTCATCGGATTTAGCAATTAGGAGTGACAGATTTTTTGGTGAACTTATAAAATTGTCTATGTTAGAGTTATTCGAATGACTCTTACCATAATATGTTACGTTAACATACCAGGCACCTTCTCAGTTGGTTATTTATGCGTCATATAACGTACACTTATTCAGCCTGTTGTTCACTATTCTCTATTTATTTAAAATTGCCTTTCAAATTTCTATTCTTGGTGTTGGGTTTTGTCAAATAAATTTCCCCCAAAAATGTGACTTATACTCCAGTGCGACTTAAATATGTTTTTTTCCTTCTTTATTATGCATTTTCGGCGGGTGCGACTTATACTCTGAAAAATACGGTATATAAATGTGTACATACAGTAGGAAAGACATTCATATAGCCCCATTTGTCACGGTTTACCTGACACATGAAACGTGATGGATTTGGGACGTAGCCGCCAGATGGCAGTAGAATGTTGATTATATCTTAAAATGAGTTTTGTGCAATTCGAACTTCAACCACAGCGTCAGTTGTTACGTGGAGTGGCGCTTGATATCATTTTCAGCAGACTGCATTGAAAAATAATTAACCTCGCCACTTATTGTTGCGCAAGTTTCACCCAGCAATTGGGTCATACGAATCCCTTGCCTACTGTGTATACATATATGTATGTATACATATGTGTATATATGTATATGTATGCATGTATTTATATATGATTGTGTATCTACTGTATGTATGTGTGTTTGTATACATATATATATACAGTATATATATATATATATATATATATATATATATAAATACATATATATATATATATATAAAATGTGTAGTGTACTTTTATAATGTTTATATTGGTTGAAATTGTTTGAATGTAAGACTTCCTTATTTGTATTATTGATTTGGAAGTTTTGTTATACTGACTTTCATCTTTACACATTTACCATCACATGAGAGACATGTGTTGTATATAACTTCACAGAGCATTCACCAGTTCATTTACATATTGTTAAGGGCTACAAAAATGTTTAAGTTTGCATTGAATTTTCACGATCATCCACTTGGCATGTGTGCCGGGGTTGGCTCCAGGCTTTTTGTGGCCCCATTTTGGTCTTTCCTATTATTTGGGTTTGGTTTTTTAAGTTGCTATTCAAATTAAAACCATTCGAGGCTGCAAATGTATAGTTATTGAAAATATGAATATCGAACTTGACCTGAAAATGATCATGTGTTGTTGTGACCAAGCGTGACCAACTATTACATGACTTCTTGCAGATGTATTAATGAATAAATGTTTGTAACCAGTAATACAAAATGGTCTTGTACTGTTTGGCTCATGCATGTTACACCATAAAACTATCTGAGGAGTCCAAACTGTTTTTACTGAGGGCTAAACATTGACAAATAGAAGGATGAGGGAGCGCCACATTGACACATTTTGTGCATCAACAATATAAATATGCTAAACTAACTGAACACAGCATCCAGATATTAGCTTTGTATAAAATAGTTTATTAATAATGAAATATACCCCACAAAATGTGCAGTGGTCTGAAAAATAGTGATGGGATCAATACTGAAATATTAATACCACTGATACCAGGTCCCTATGCTCTGATATTGATATTAAAATCAAAATATTGATACTTTTGATAATGTAGTTAATTGAGATGGGCAGCATGGTGAAAGAGGGGTTAGTGTGTCTGCCTCACAATACGAAGGTCCTGAGTAGTTCTGGGTTCAATCCCGGGCTCGGGATCTTTCTGTGTGGAGTTTGCATGTTCTCCCCATGACTGCGTGGGTTCCCTCCGGGTACTCCGGCTTCCTCCCACTTCCAAAGACATGCACCTGGGGATAGGTTGATTGGCAACACTAAATGGTCCCTAGTGTGTGAATGTGAGTGTGAATGTTGTCTGTCTATCTGTGTTGGCCCTGCGATGAGGTAGCGACTTGTCCAGGGTGTACCTCGCCTCCGCCCGAATGCAAGTGAGATAGGCTCCAGCACCCCCCTTGTGACCCCAAAAAGGGACAAGCGGTAGAAGATGGATGGATGGATGGATGGATAGTTATTTGAGATAATGCATATCATTAACAGAAACACAGTGTAAAGTAAGTAAGTCATTGAGATTGTGTCTAAATGAAACACGATTGGTGGGGACTACTTTTTCTTCCGCCTAGATAAGTAGTCATTCAGTCTGTCATTTGTTTATTTTAGAAAATTGCTGACAATTAAATTAAGTCATTCCCAATTACAAAACAGCAAGCGTATGATTTTTTTTTTACTGTAGGTTATTTGGAGACACTACAGAGTTGAATATAAATAAGAAAATGCATTCAGTGCAGAATAACGCCATCATTTGTTTTACCTTGGGTTTTTATATCGTTTGAAGATGATTCCCTTGAAACATCAGCCCGGAGGTTGGGTCTTTGGCGCAGTTGTGTGTTCCAACAGGACAATCACGCCACACAGAAGAAACAAAATCATGTCAGAAAATCAACACATTTAGCTGAACTGCACCAATTTTGTCAAGAGGAGTGGTCAAAAATTCAACCAGAAGATTGTGAATGGCTACCAAAAGCGCCTTTTTGCAGTGAAACTTGCCAAGGGACATATGACCAAATATTAACATGGCTGTATGTATACTTTTGACCCAGCAGATTTTGTCACATTTTCAGTAGACCCATAATATATTCATAAAAGAACCAAACTTCATGAATGTTTTTCTGTGAACAAAAAGAATGTGTTTCAATCACTATCACAAAAAAGTAAGAGTTATAGGCCAAATTCTTTTAATCCAATGTGGCCCCCGGGTCAAAATGTTCGGGGGCCCTTAGATTGAATCATTCTTGCACAAACGCCACAACCAGATGGGAGTCCAATGGGAAACACTATATTATTGAAAAAAGGTCTATATCAGTGGTCCCTAACCTTTTTGTATCCGCGGACCGGTCAACGCTTAATAATTTGTCCCGTGGGGGGGGGTTATCCTTTTTTTTTTTTTCTTTGTCATGAAAAAGGGACGTTTTTGTGATGAAAAAGGGAGGTATTTGTGGTTGGTGCACTAATTGTAAGTGTATATTGAGTTTTTTATGTTGATTTAATAAAAATAAAAATAAAGTTTTTTTTTTTTAATAAAAATGAATACAACATTTTTCTGCGGCCCGGTACCGGTGGTTGGGGACCACTGTCTTAGGCTATTAAATATGGAGAAATGGCAGGATGAAACAAATAAGGTTAGTAGTTTTAATTTTGGTGAGTTAAGCTTTTAAAAATAGTGGACAGTCTTTCTCTCGCTACACACACGTTGGTTTGACAATAACGCCGCCTTGCCAAAAAATTGCCCGGCGCACCTGTGGACTGCGCAGGTGGGCGCATGCGCACACCCCCCCTGAGCACTTATTTCGGCTGGGCACAAATTTGGCTTGACACCGGTACCAATCGGGCCGCGGCACGGTACGGTGGTTGGGGACCACTGTTTTAATGTATACACATATACCATATTTCCTTGAATTGCCGCCGGGGCGCTAATTAATTTAAAACCTCCTCTCACTCCGGCACTTACCAAAGGCATCTAGTAAAAAATTGAGTGTGATGTAAGCTTGGACCTTAAAACCTACTGAATTGCTCTTAATCTTCTTCCCTTTATGCGATTTCAAATTACCGGTATTGAAATCAGCCTCCTCCATTTTGAAAATTATGACAGGGGAAGTGTCACTCGTGATGTCACAAGTTTGACCAGGCGGTAATACTAAGCATGCGCTAATTATTTTGCGAAGTGAGTTTGACCCGGCAGTAATTCAAGGCAGGCGCATACTATATGCCAGGGGTAGGGAACCTATGGCTTTAGAGCCAGATGTGGCTCTTTTGATGACTGCACCTGGCTCTCAGATAAATCTTAGCTGACATTGCTTAACACGATAAGTAATGAATAATTCCGTTGGTACTCACAGTGTCAAAAATAACGTTCAAAATATAAAACATTCTCATGCATTTTTATCCATCCATCCGGTTTTTACCGCACCTGTTTAAGAAGTCACATTAATGGTAAGAAGAATTTTTTCTAATTTTTGGTTAGCCTCAGAATAACAATGTTATTAAAAAGAATAACAGACTTATTATACTCTAAAAATGTTGGTCTTTCTTAAAAATGCACGCATATAGTTGTATTCAGTGTAAAAAAATATATATATTAAATGGCTCTCACGGAAATACTTTTAAAAATATTTGGCTTGTATGGCTCTCTCAGCCAAAAAGGTTCTCGACCCCTGCTATATGCCCTGCGGCAATTCAAGGAAATACGGTAATCTTCATACTGCTGTTATTATATGCACCAAGTGTTCATTCAAGGCCAAGGCAAAATTACGTAATATATACTGTATGTCACGATATAGCCTACAAATATCGCGATATTAAAAAAAGGCAATATCGCCCGGCCCTATGAGTAAGATTACTAATTTAGTTTTACTATTCAAGTGGACCCTGTGGTCAAAAAGGTTAAAACTCCCTGCTTTAAGTAACCATATTATTTTTTTCATAAAGGCTTGCTTTTTTTTGTATAACAGTAACGTTAGCTAACTGGCTGATCAAAGAAGGAGTGACGTCACTATTAGTAAAATAGTTACAAGCAGTCGTTATCGCACAAGGGTACGGCAGAAAACACGGTGGCGGTTGTAAAACAAAACGAATATTACATTTCATTTTTTCTTTGGAACCGCTGGCCGAAAGCTTAACACATTAATAAGTCTGCGTACAGCCGTGACGTGGAGGAAGTGGGAGAAGAGCCGCCTGTCAAAAGCAGAGCATCACAGCCAACATGGCGGACTGGGGTAAGCAAGCAACTTGGAGCGGATAACAACATGTGTTATCCACTCGTCGTCGGCTTTGATATGAGAACACATCGCTCCTTTGTTACATCGCTGACTTGTGACATGTGTTGTTTGTTTGCTTTTTCTTTTTCTTTCTTACAGACGTTGACAGCTTCGAGCCGGAGGGGACGCCTCAGAAGGCGGTACAGGACAAATGGGAAGGCGAGGACGAAGACGACGATGTTAGAGTATGTAGAAATGGCGGGTTTTGTCTGATATAATTAGTCACTTACGGTTTAATGGCGTTCTTGTACTGTCTTTTAGGTTAGTAGCGCAGCGGTTCAACGCCGCGCCGCACTCGGCTAACACGAGTAGCGAGCTAGCGGCTAACTCATGTAGAATTACAACCTGCCTGTGACCAATAGTTTGCGCACGGCCCCAATCCCGCTCTAATTCCAAATGTATCAATGATTACATATGGAGGGTTTTGACGTGGTTTTAGTTGTCTTCTTGTTTGAATTCTAGTAGCTCGAAGCAAGTCTAAGTTGGTGTAGCAGGCGTGCTAACATGCGTGCTAACTCCGCGCCGCTTCGTGTCCAGAATGGATAATAATCGACGACACCAGCGTGTTTACTCCAAAATGGATGTGTGGTTTTTAAACTCACGGACATATAATTGCGTGATATTGGTTGTCACAAACCAGTGGCCGATATTAACTATAGTATGACGTCAACAACACGAGGCAACCGCTAGCGCGCCATGCTAATTTGAGCTGTTAAGAACAAACATGGTGAAGCGACCAAGATTTTAGGTTTCATTTTAATGTTGGCAAGTATTGGTCTAGGTGCTGTGACAGTCCATAATAGTTTCTGTACACCCACAAAAATTGCCTCAGGGTGGGGAGCTAGTTGGAGGCCTCTTCCAATTGTTCTTTTTTTTTAAACCGAAAGTGATGACTAATCACTGTATTATGTACACTCATAGGTGGGCAGAGTACATAAAATGTACTCTAGTTAGAGTATATAAGTATAAAGTAGTCATTAAAAGAGGGCTGGGCGATATGGCCTTTTTTTTTCGTATCTCGATAATATTAGGCCATATCGCGATACACGATATATATCTCTATTTTGCCTTAGCCTTGAATTAACACTTGATACATATAATCAAAGCAGTATGATGACTCTGTGTCTACATTAAAACATTCTTGTTCATACTGCATTAATATATGCTCAATTTAAACTTTCATGCAGAGAAGGAAATCACAAATAAGTCAATTGACCAAAACTGTATTTATTAAAGTAATTAGCAGGTGACTTTTCAAATGATGCTACATATTAGCTGTAATGCTACTTTTGGTAGCATTGAAAATGGTTTACAACACTGTACTGACAATATGTTAAAGTGGATCTTTACTTTTTTAAATTTTTATTTTGTCTATCATTCACAATCCTTATGAGAGACGAGACAAAATGTTATTTTTCTGCTTGAAGCTGAACCACCGCCAGACGATGGAAACCCTGCTGTTTTTATTGGGAATTAAGTCTTCCTTCGTTACCAGATCCGCACCTTCTTTCTCTCTTATTCCCACTCGTACGGCTACGTTAGCAGCTAACGTAGCCAAGTCTGCTACTTCCCTGCTCTGAGGGCGTATACGTTTGTGACAGTATGTGACTTATGTAAGAATGTGCGCCTGCTTGTCTGTGAGAAGGAAAGAGTGAGAAGAGCCTGAAGTGTAATGCCCGCAGCTAGAAGCAACTGCGTGAGAACGTATACTCGAATATTACGATATAGTCATTTTCTAAATCGCACAGAGACAAACCCGCGATATATTGTATGTATCGATATATCGCCCAGCCCTAGTATGAAGTCAACAACATGAGGCAACCGCTAGCGCACCATGCTAATTTGAGCTGCTGTTAAGAAAAAAAACATGAAGGTGACGCGATCAAGATTTTAGGTTTCATTTTAATGTTGGCAAGTATTGGTCTAGGTGCTGTGACAGTGCATCAAGATTTTAGGTTTTATTTTAATGTTGGCAAGTATTGGGCTAGGTGCTGTGACAGTGCATAATAGTTTCTGTACACCCACTAAAATTGCCTCAGTATGGGGTGCTAGTTGGAGGCCTCTTCCAATTGTTCTTTTTTTTTTTTAAACAGAAAGTGATGACTAATCACTGTATTATGTACACCCAGAGGTGGGCAGAGTACCTAAAATGTACTCAAGTAAGAGTATATAAGTATAAAGTACCGTATTTACCGCACTATAAGGCGCACCGGATTATAAGGCGCACCTTCAATGAATGTCATATTTTAAAACTTTGTATAAGGCGCTCGGAATATATGCTTCAGTAGAGGCTGGGGTTACGTTATGCATCCTTTAAATGGAGTTGTGCTAAAGGGAATGTCAACAAAACAGTCAGGTCAGTCAAACTTTATTCATAATTCCAAACCAGCGTTCTGACAACTACGTTCACTCCCCAAATGAATAAACAGCTGTTTATTATTTTCCCCGATTCAATAAACACGTAAAAAACAGTCTGATACTGTTACGGTACATCAAACGTTAGTGCAATTACAATATAGTAACACTCGAAATAGTGCGAAGCAATAATGTATCAATAACTCAACGTTGCTCAAATGATAATGTCACACAACACAGAAAATAAACATGTAAAGCTCACTTTTTTAAGTTATTCCTCATCCACGAATCCCTCAAATTCTTCTTCTTCAGTGTTCGAATCAAACAGTTTGGCGCATACGTCTCGTCGAAGTCGTCATTAAACGAGTCCGTGTCGCTGCTGTTAATGTTAAATTCCTTCGCTGCTGCTCTATTGCCGTGTTCTACTGTGTGACTGATCGCCTTGAGTTTAAACTCTGCGTTGTGAGCGTGTCTCTTAATAGGAGCCATTTTGGGGTCTTTACATAAACACACAGAAACAGCACGCCTCCCGCAGTCATATATCCCAGCATGCACCGCGCGCTTCTTCTTCTACGGGGGAAAATAAGGTTGGCAGCTGCTTACCATAGTTGCGAGATTTCCACCCATCCATCCATTTTTTACCGCTTATTGTGGCTCAATATTGGTCCATACATAAGGCGCACCGGATTATAAGGCGCACTGTCAGCTTTTGAGAAAATTTGAGGTTTTTAGGTGTGCCTCATAGTGTGGAAAATATGGTAGTCATCAAAATAGGGCTGGGCGATATGGCCTTTTTTTAGTATCTCGATAATTTTTGGCCATATCGCGATACACGATATATATCTCGATAGTTTGCCTTATTCTTGAACTAACACTTGATACATATAATCACAGCAGTATGATGACTCTGTGTCTACATTAAAACATTCTTGTCCATACTGCATTAATATATGCTCATTTTAAACTTTCATGCAGAGAAGGAAATCACAACTAAGTCAATTGACCAAAACTGTATTAAAGTAATTAGCAGGTGACTTTTCAAATGATGTTACATATTAGCAGTAATGCTACTTTTGGTAGCAACGCTTGTGCCCCACGCTTGACAAATTACAGTTGTCTATTCGACATCTTCCCACTTGAAGCTGAACCACTGCCAGACGATAGAAACCCTGCTGTTTTTATTGGGAATTAAGTCTTCCTTCATTTGTTACCAGATTCGCACCTTTTTTCTCTCTTATTCCCACTCGCACGGCTACGTTAACAGCTAACGTAGCCCAGTCTGCTACCTCTCTGCTGGGGGAGGGCGTATACGTACCGTATCTTTCGGAGTATAAGTCGCTCCGGAGTATAAGTCGCACCTGCCGAAAATGCATAATAAAGAAGGAAAAAAACATTTAAGTCGCAGTGGAGTATAAGTCGCATTTTTTGGGGAAATTTATTTGATAAAACCCAACACCAAGAATAGACATTTGAAAGGCAATTTAAAATGAATAAAGAATACTCAAATATCTCAATATAATCATTTTCCATATCGCACAGAGACAAACTCGCGATATATCGCGTATATTGATATATTGCTCAGCCCTCTTTCGTAGCTATTTTTTAAGGTTCTTGGACTACAACTGAAGATGTGTGTAAAACATTAAACATATTCAATTTACTGCAGCATTTTTTTTTTTTTTTAGATGATCGCACATGATATAAATGTTTTTTTTTTTTAGTTTTAAAGTAAGCATTGACAATTTGAGCTGCACCTTGTCACTTTTTACAGTCGGTACTTTTCTATCAACTAAATTAGTCTGATTTCTCAAATCATTCAATTTTTTTCACACCTACATGTAAAGTTGTAGTTTCCATGTGTATATCTCTTAATTTGACACAGTGTACCTCTTGTACGCTATTGGGGCATTGTTTAGCTATGTAATAATGTAAATACAGTAGAATAGAATGGAACTTTAAAGCTCCGTATAAAACGGATTGGTACTTTTACTACTTTGGTGCTGTCGATAATATTTTAATTTGTTTAAATGACACTTGTGGTATTTTGAGACAAGTTTTGGGTCCGTTGGATATTCTTCCTCTTACATAGTGGGAATTTGTCAGAAACATTCGGATTTAGCTGTCAACACAACCACAATTCCTTAGTTTAGCTGTAATTCCTAAAGGGTAAGATTTTTGTAAAAACCTTATAATATGGTAATGTTTTAATGCTTCAATCACATGCTCGTTTATTTATTGTTTTTTTGGGTTGTGTTAACTGTCACCCTAATGTCAACAACATGAGGCAACCGCTAGCTCGCCATGCTAATTTGAGCTGCTGTCAAAGGAAAGCATGAGGTGACACGATCAAGATTTTAGGTTTAGTCCGTAAAGGTCTCATTTTAATGTTGGCAAGTATTGGTCTTAGTACTGTGATAGTGCAGGTGAATGCCATAATAGTTTCTGTACACCCACTAAAATTGCCTGAGGGTGGAGCCTCTTAGAAGTGTTTTGTTTTTTTAAACAGAAAGTGATGACTGATCACTGTATTATGTACACCCAGTGGTGAGGCGGAGTATCTAAAATCTACTCAAGTAAGAGTATACAATATACATTATATGCAATTTACTTAATTTTTTTTTTAGATGAGCGCACATGATATACATTTTTGTTTTTAGTTTGAAAGAGAGCATTGACGATTTGTGCTGCATCATGTCACTTTTTTACAGTGTATGTTTCTATCAACTAAATTAGTCTGGTTTCTCATATCAGTTGATTTTTTTCACACCTACATTAAAAGTTCTAGTTTCCATGTTTCTATCTAATTTGTTGCAGTGTGCCTCTTGTACACTATTGGGGCATTGTGATCATTTCAGCTTGTTTAGCTATGTGGTAATGTGTATACAGTAGATAATGTAACTTTCAAGCGTTCAAGTACTTTTACTACTTGATGTTGTTGGTAATGTTTTAATTTGTTTAAATGATGCATGTGGTCTTTTGAGACATGTTTTGGGCCTATTGGAAATTCTTCCTCTTAAACAGTGTGTATTAATGTCAGAAACATTTGGATTCAACTGTCAATACGACAATTTTAGTATTGAGAAGGCTTAGTTGAGCTGTAATTCCTAAATGATAAATACCAGATTTTTGTAAAAACCTTAAAATATTGTGCTGATGTCTTTAATACTTCAATCACATGCTTGTTTATTTATTTATTTATTTTTGGTGGTGTTTAATGTCACCCTACTGTAGATTTAACATTGGCCGCAAGTGATTTTCATTGTTGAAAATGTTGGTGACTAGTACTGTCCATCCATCCATCCATTTTCTACCGCTTATTCCTTTTTGGGGTCACGGGGGACGCTGGCGCCTATCTAAGCTACAACGGGGCGGAAGGCGGAGTACACCCTTGACAAATCGCCACCTCATCGCAGGGCCAACACAGATAGACAACATTCACACTCACATTCACATAGTAGGGCCAACCTATCCCCAGGTCCTGCAGTCCTGGGTTCAATCCCAGGCTCAGGATCTTTCTATGTGGACTAATGTTAATTGATTTAAGAAGAAAATGAAGTGGCCCACAACAAAACATGATTACTATTAGGTGCCAAAAAAAGTTCACCTACTTTCTGGTGTGAATAAACCTCCAATCTTGGAAAGCATTAGCCACATTTATTGTACTTAATAACTTGCTTGTTTGCTGTTAAATACTTTGAATATCTGCAAAATGCTAAATGTAATTTATTGGTGAATTAGATTTGCAGCTACCTGATCAGTTAGCTTGTAACTGTTGCCTGCTAAAATTTTTTTAAATAGAAACCGACCTTGTTTATCTTCACAGGACAACTGGGATGATGAGGAAGAAGAGGAGAAAAAAGCTGCCGCGAACAAAATAGGTAATGTAATGATTGTCCCTATGTTTTCAAACCTGGCTGCTTTCAGTGCTGTAAAATACTTATTTTGTTTTTTCAGAGGTTTCAAAGGTTTCTGAAAAGAAAAAGTTGAGTGAAAAGATTAAAGAGAAAGAAAACCGTTTAAAGAAAAAACAACAGGAGCTAAAAGAAAAAGAATTGGAAGAGCAGGTGAGTTGTTTTTTTGTAGTATCTGTAGTTATTTCTTGCATTGATACTTGGAATTGATATATAACTTAAGATTTCTCTTTAATTAGCAAGAAAATCTAACCCCTGAAGAACAAGTTGCAGAGAAGTTAAGAGTGCAGAAGCTACAGGAAGATGCAGACATGGAGTTAGCAAAAGATGCCTTCGGTAAGACGAGCTGCCCTGTGAAGTATTTTAGTGGGTTCTTCCTAGGTCAACATGTGCCTTTAACATTTTTCTGACATTGATAGTAAGTCAAATCATCGCTGTCAACATTATTTCTAAAACTTTTTCTTATTTCCAGCTTTGTCTTTTAGGTGCTGACATGTCATCAAGCACTGCTTAATACTGTTGGCACATCAACTTTTTTTTCTTTGCAGGAGTTGGGAGTTCTTCAGTAGCTGGAATTGATGCCATGTGTCCATCTTCCAAAGAAGACTTCACAGAATTAGAGAAATTGCTAAAAGAGAAACTATCCCAGTTTGAAAAATCAGTCCATTATTCAAGCTTTTTGGATTCATTGTTTCGGGAACTCTGTATTACATGTAAGCATGTTTTAATTGAAGCACACTGATTATCACTTTATCAGAATACTTTCAGGCAAATCGAACTTCTAACACTATATGGTTGCTCTTTCTCAGTGGAGGTGGATGAGTTGAAGAAAATAAGTAACTCCCTTTCTGTTCTACTTAGTGAAAAACAGAAACAAGAAAAGGTAAGAGACAGAATACTTGTTCTGGTTTGTTTTATGGCTTCTAAGGGGCACTGTTTACTTGACCTGAAATGATCAAACAATGTACCGCACAATGTTTAGTGTACTGGTAGTTTTAATTTTCTATATTCATGTAAACATACAAAATTTACCATTCAAAGGAAATGTTTCAAGTAACCTCTTAACATTAACACATGTGAAAATGGTTTACAACACTGTACTGACAATATGTTAAAGTGGATCTTTACTTTTTTAAATTTTTATTTTGTCTATCATTCACAATCCTTATGAGAGACGAGATAAAATGTTATTTTTCTGTATTCTAAGATGTTCAAATTGTCTTATGGGTGGGTAGCAATGCACCTAATGGAAGCAATCAGTTCAACATCTAAATCACTTTGAAAATAAAACCATCAACAATACTTAATTCCATAACCTGTTTAATAACCAAGCTGTAGCAGCATTATTATTATTATAAGAGGTAAGACTGAGAAACTCTTTATCTAGTGTAGTAACACGTCGGTGGGCTATGGTATTAGCCGTAAAAGCTAACTACGGAAAAAGATAAGCTAGGAGCTGTGTCAACACAAAACACGTTTGACTTTGTAATGCACAACACAATACCAAAACACCTGTCTACCGACTGAAAAACATTAACAATCATATTACAGTATCTGTAAAGTATTAGCCCACATATCATGTTTTGTTTGTACACATCTAGCCAGACAGAAGACATGCATGACGTGCTGAGTGTGTCATGATCAATATTTAAAGTGTGACTCACTCAATGGACGGTTGTGCATTTGATCCAGCTGGCCATGGATGTTTTTTCTGGTTTATTTTGGGGTAAGCACTCCATTTGTGTCGACATAGCTTGTGTCCAACTTCCACGAATATAGCGTCGTCACTTTCACTACACTCTTGGCTTCCGTCTGCTCCATTGTCTCACCACACCAAAAATGTATTCGTTCATTGCTAATGATTGCAATCTTAGTCATCTGCACCAAGTACCGTATTTTCCGCGCTATAAGCCGCCCCGTGTTATAAGCCGCACCTTCAATGAATGGCATATTTAAAAACTTTGTAAACCTATAAGCTGCACCGGGTCATAAGCCGCGCCCACGCTGCGCTAAAGGGAATGTCAAAAAAACCGTCTGATAGGTCAGTCAAACTTTATTAATACAAACCAGTGTGCGAATGTGCAATAGTAACACTCAAAATATTGCAGAGCAATAGCAACATCAATAACTCAACTTTGCTCGAACGTTAATGTCACAGCACACAAAATAAACATTTAAAGCTCACCTTCAGAAGTCATTCCTCATCCACAAATCCCTCGAATTTTTCTTCTTCGGTGTCTGAATTAAAAAAATTGGGCGAATACGGCATCCAAAATGGCGGGCTCCGTCTCGTCGAAGTCATCAGAGTCAGTGTCTCTGTTGCTGTCCGGCAGTTAAAATTGATATACAATTGGGAACCCCCAATAAAAACACCTTATCATGCCCTCCCACTATTTAAGAAGTACTGGTCTCACCCCCCCCAGTCCTTTTTAATAACTCAAGTACAGGATAAGTCTGTGTACCACATGTCCATCTAGATCAGTGGTTCTCTATTTTTTTCTGTCTCTAGGAGACAAAAATGTTGTCACACCCCCTGAATTGAAATTCTAATGAGAACCTGACAATAACTATTTAACATCCGCTTTACAGGTAAATTGAATGGTTATGCACGTACAGTACAGGCCAAAAGTTTGGACAGACCTCATTCAATGTGTTCTCTTTTCTTTTTCATGACTATTTTTACATTGTCACTGAAGGCATCAAAACTATGACTGAACACATGTGAAGTTATGTACTTAACAAAAAATAAATAACTGAAAACATGTTTTATAATCCAGTTTCTTCCAAATAGCCACCCTTTGCTCTGATTACTGCTTTGCACACTCTTTGCATTCTCTCGATGAGCTTCAAGAGGTAGACACCTGAAATGGTTTTCACTTCACAAGTGTACTTAAAGCGCGTCGGGAATGCCAAGTGTGCAAAGCAGTAATCTGAGCAAAGGGTGGCTATTTTGAAGAAACTACAATATAACATGTTTTTAGTTATTTCACCTATTTTTGTAAAGTACATAATTTCACATGTTTTCTTTTTTTTTCACAACGATGTAAATTGTCACTGAAGGCATCAAAAACTATGACTGAACACGTGAAGTTATGTATTTAACAAAAAAGGTGAAATAACTGAAAACATGTTATATATGTCTACTGACTGAAAAACATGAACAATCATATTACAGTATCTGTAAAGTATTAGCCCACATGTCATGTTTTGTTTGTACATATCTTGCCGGACAGAGGACATGCATGACGTCCTGCGTGTGTCATGATCAATATTTAAAGTGTGACTCACTCGATGGACAGTTGTGAATTTGGTCCAGCTGGCCATGGATGCTTTTTCTGGTTTATTTTGGGGTTTATTTTTTGTTAAGTACATAACTTCACATGTGTTCAGTCATAGTTTTTTGATGCCTTCAGTGACAATCTACATTGTAAATAGTCATGAAAAAAAAATTCAATGAGAAGGTGTTTCCAAACTTTTGGCCTGTACTGTAAGTATACTTGGTCATATATCCTGGTTGAGCAAGTTGAGTTGATTAGTACGGTGCTGCCACCTACCTTTCAAAAATGTAAAACGAATAATATTAGAAGTCCCTTGTCTCTCAGGCCCCACCTGACACACTACTGTGCCCCTACTGGGGGGCCTGCAACACTATTTGAGAGACTGGTTTAACATAACTTTTACCTTTTTTCATGCAGAATGTTAATTTCTTTATTGTCAAAAAACAAATCATATAGAAAGTGAGAGGTAAGAAAACCAGGTTCAACTAAAGTACGAGCAGGGTCTGTGTTATTGCCCTGTAGTCTAGGGCCCCGTTTACACTAAGGTAACCCAGGGTAAATCCTACCTAGCCTTATCTTTGTCCACACACACACAGACACACACACACAATGGGCGTTTTAGACCCCCTCTGTCAGCCAGTGCAACGCGATCTGATTCGCATGCACCGAAAATGCGTACAGTGTTGCTTTGTTTTCAAGTTCTTAAATTGAACTTATCTGAACAATATATAATTGCGGTATTTCAATGAACTGGAATCCAGTGTGCTGTGGGGCCCTATTGTAGTGAATCACACCTGAAACATCAAAACATAATCAAATCTTTAATGGACATATAAAAGTAGACAATGTGACAAAGAACATTTGACAACAAACAAGCTAGGGATCTAGATATCTTATCAGGCCACTCCTCACTCTTTTGCCTTCACCTTCATTGTCCATTCATTTTTGGTGACTTTATATACTGTGGACCTAGACGTTGAGTCCGTGACATACATGGCGGACAATAACTGATAGTCTGCTTTGCCATTCCAAATGCATTCGCTGTTTTCTGTAGTTGGTCTTCTCTCGACGGCCAGGTAATACTAAGCACACGCAACCTGTTTTATCACATTCACGGGAGCCCGCATTCTCGTTGTCTCTCCTTCGACAAATGGACAAAGTTTTTTGGTAAGTAGGCAAAAGATCCCGGAGAAGCATCAGCTGACCTGGACATTGTAAAGTTCTCTTGCCATCAGAGAAGTGTTGTATCTGAAATAGTTGCAATCGCTTTCATGTGTGATTTCCACAAGTGTATATACATGTCGAGGAAGGAAAAACACGGCATGTCTGGATGACTCTCCTCCATATGACGCGGTCTTTCTGGTGTTACCTCTTCTCCGAACTCAGGTTGTTGACGATCAATGAGTCCATACATAGCTAAGAGCCGGAGATTCAAGAAAAACACGGTGCACTTACCCGTGTAAAGATTTGTCAGAGGGGGGAAAACCTTATATGCTGGTTTAATGTGGCTAAAACAGGGCTTAGGCTAATTCTTTATTTAAGGGGTTATCCGGCTTAGTGTAGACATAGCCTTGAGGAAAGATTTTTAGCAAAAAACTTAATTTTTATTGAATCGGAATAAGTGGTTTAGATATCTACTCACCTTGTTTCCTATCCCAGCAAATGAAAGCCAAGAAGAAGAAGAAGGGTGTCGTGCCCGGTGGTGGTTTAAAAGCACAGATGAGAGATGACCTGGACTATGGTGGTTTTGACGGCGGCTTCACCCAAGAGTATGAGGACTTCATGTGACACAGGCTCCGCTGCCACGTCATGCCCCCTCTTCCAACCTTGAGGGATGAAACGCTACCTTCCTTTGCTGTCCAGTGTCATCCTGGAAGATCAGAACTATATGTTGCCCCCTGCATCTTGCTTCAGTGACTTCAGGGACTGTACTGGTAGCATCCAGGCTCACTTTCTCTTAACATTTTAAAAATAAGAAATTGCCTTTTCTCTCTTCATGCATACTGGACTCACATGCAAACTCACATGATTAAGTTTATCTGTTAGGTAACCTGCTTCAAGGGAGAATACGTGTGTACTGTGTCTGTTTTCAGGGCTCATTTTCAAAGAAATGTTGCTACTGTCAGAATAAGAGACATAGTTGCAGTTATACATGTAGTGACATAGAAACAGAAGGTTCTATGCAAATTCTTAAACCAGAATGTCATATATATTTTGGGTCTCACTTGTGGATGGGTTCTCTTACAGATAAGTATATAGTATCTATAAGTGGTTGCCAAATGCAAAGCAATTATCAATCTTTATAAATGGAGAGTTTATTCTGTTAAACTGACAAGATGTTTATTTACAGAAAGTATAAAAACAGGTTAAAGCTAAAAGGGAAGAATGAATATAAATTAAATATGACTTTAAACCACCACAGCCATACTATGAATCTGGGATGTCTTGAAAAAAACTGAGCAGAAGTATTAAGTGGTATTGTTTTGTGCATGACAACTATCATTTGCTACCAACATGATTTATACTAGTGCTGAAGACTGGATTAGAATTTGGATGAACATGTTCAAAATGGTCTCTAATCATGACTTCTGCAGGCTTGTATCAAGTGTGATGTGGAAAATGGGATTTATGGATATCCCCCAACCATGTCTTCATATGGGCTACAGCCATTTGAAAGCGATATATTTCTCTTTTCTAGAAGTTGACCAGTTGCAATGTTACATGGAGAATTGACTACTGTGTTGACATTAAGCTATCTGCAGTGTTTTATAAACATCTAATTTAATAAATCACTGGTCAAAACAAAGTGTTTTTTTATGTAATTTTCCAGTCATACTTTGTAATAAATATTTTATTTACATGTTCAAGTAAATGTTTCAGTACACATGCAAGAATGACACTGAGATAAATCCAATAGCAATATGTAGTACAGAAATAAGTTTTTGTATTCAGAAATCTTAGTAATGTGTTTGCCAAAATCAAGATTAATATTAACACTTAACTGGTGTCAGGCATTGACCTTCAGTGATTTGTTCAGCTTCTGGCCTTTTTTCCCCGTACTTGAGGATCTCTGGTGCTACGTCTTCGACTGTTACGGGAAGTGTTGGCTCTTTGCCGACGTCTGTTTTGCCTCCCTTCAACTCTCAACACATTGGTCTGGCCTTGTGAAGTCTGTAGGGCCTGGAATACACTCTGGCGTGTCACCTCACGATCCCCACAAGTGAATGTCAACGCAACACCCTCGTTGGTCTTCATGACTCGAGAAGTACTGTCGGAGGTGCCATCAAAACAGCGTCCAAGTGCAATTTCTTTGGCTGTTCGGGGGTCTTGATCTGTCACTGTATAAATTCCATAGTTATGGCCCAGGGGATCAAGTGGGGCGAGCATAGTGAACTGGTTTGTGTCGTTGTTGACTGCTAGTGGCAGATGGTTCACCAGGTACTCCTGAAGTAGTGGATTGACATGATCCCTTTTGCAGCTACCTTGTGGAATCACCTTCACCAAGGTCCGGTCGACACGTTCCTGATCGTACAACATCCCACTGCACTTGAACTCCAAGCACACAGCTGACACAGCTGTCTGCTCCATGTCACGGATACTTCTGATGTCTCGAAGGCCGTACAGCTGGCCCACTGTTTTCGGGTGGGTGCCTCCCATGTTATGAGACCGCACATTAATCTCGTGCGGGCTGTTCATTTTGACTTTGACGTAGCATGCGCGGTATTCCATGGGCTTAGGCCACCAACTAAGGTAGTCTTCTGTCCAGCTCATTGGATCATCTTCATTGAACGGTACGGTGTTGTAATCATACCGATCTCCTTCTACTCGTGAGAAGCGGAAATGTGCAGCACTGAATGGCGCCTCTTCACATTGTTTCAAGTTCTCAAATGCATAAACTGGTCCATTGGACTCCTCGGCTGTGTTTGGTGTTGGTTTTGCTAAATTGATACTGAACGCCGTCTTCTTCAGTCTGTAGTTTTCATGGTCTGTGCGTCTGTAGTTTAGCTTACTCAGATACGGCTGAGGCACTCCAATGAGGTTTGGATTGAGTTTGGGTGAAGAAGAAACAGCTTCTAGTTCCTCACCTCCAAGGTTGGCCATGACGTATGCAGAGTAGGCATCTGTCTTTTGATCATCGCAGAAAGCGGGAAGGCAAGCACCATTGGAGCCTGTTATGACACTGTCAAAACGCCCCCAAGCACGAGGGTTAGTGGAGAAGCCAGCTGTGGGCTCCATGTTTATAAGGCTCACTACCACTCCCTCAACCTGTTCACTGGGCATGAAGCGTTCACTGCGGAAGGCTCTAACCTTCACGTAACATCTGCGATTCTCTGGGACATCAAGGTTAAAAAGACGCCTTTCTCTGATCTCTACGTTACCAATCAGAAAAGTTCTTTCTTCCCTTTTGCCTCTTGATTTCTTCTCAATTTCCAAACTTCCCTCATCCTCCCAAAGGCCAGTATCAGGGTTGAGTGACCACAGCTTCATGGTACTTAAGTGTTCTGACATCGTCACCTGGGCAGAGTCCAGTAACACTTTTACCTCACCTGCATTCAGAGGCTCGTTAGTTTCGCCATCTCGGAAGTCAACTGAGAACATCCCGTAGGTTCTCAGTGGTAGCATATCTCCTTCATCCCCCACAAAATTGAGATCACTTTGGGCTGCTGCTGCTGTGGAAACATCTCTGGGGTCAAGGAATGTTACACTGGCATCTACATTACCTACAAACACTTCTCCATTCAGTTTATAGAATGAATTTGGAGGAATCTGAATGTGAGCCATTGGTTCCTGACCCTTCGCTTCCCCTAAATCAAGAGTGTTGCTTTCTAAAGAGCTCATGGTCACTGGCTCTTTTTTCCTCAGAAGTTTGATTTCATGGTAGACAGCACCTCCTTTGGTGTTGAATGGAAGTACCTTTGTTGTGTTGATGAATTTATTCATGTTGTCCACGAAAGTCAGGACTAACCTCTCGGTTTCAGGAGGAACATGGATGGAAAAGGTACCTTTGTAACCTGTTCGGCTCATTCTTACACCATTCATAAATATGTGGCCGAACCTCATTGGTTCAGCATTGTCTGCAGCTATGGCTCGACCATGCACGATAGCCTTGGTGTCCACACATTTCTGACAGCCACATTCTGTCACCACCATAGTGGGTAGTTGGTAGCCCTGGCATGTTAAGTGCCTCTCCTCCATCTTTGCCACGCCACAGCAGTAAGTCACTTTGTCTTTGCATCTGATACCGTTGTCCAATTGTCCAACGCATGTGCTGGATGCGCATTTTCCCACATCGTAATAAAGCGAATTTGTATCGTTTTGGTAGCAGTCATGTGGAAGACGTATTAGATGGGACTGGGGTGTGGGCTCGCATGAAGGGCTATTTCTGCCTGAGGAGAAATTACATGACATTATCATCACCACATATTTAGTCCTCACAACTCATTTGAATGTTCATAAAACCTACCGATGATTTTGAGAGTAGCTGGTTTGGTTTTGATGGCTCCAGTTGGACCACTCGCCCTACAGTAGTACTCTCCAGCTTGTTCAGGATGCAGATCTTTTAGAACCAAGATGTTCTCTGATTGCCTCTCTGAGAGACTGTTGTTATGAAACCTGATGGTTCAGAGACAGAAACAACAAAACTTAATTGGTTTAAAAAAGATTATTGAATTGGTTTTATATTACATCCAAAACATCAGATTGTACCATTGATATTTGTCTGGTTGCGGTATTCCCGCCACATTGCAGCAAAAGGCAGTGGTTTGTCCCTCCCTCCTTGCCTTGCTTTCGGGGTTGCTCAACACATGAAGCTTCTCTGACGAAGGTAAGAAAAAAAACCCATCAGTTTCTCACCTTTTGTACTTACCATGTTGCTCATTGTACCTTCTCGTTTGAGCTGAACACTGAGGACGGAGGTACGCTCAGCGCTCTTTGGAACTACAACACTAAGAGGTGCGTGGCCCTGATGTCTTATTGTCAACGTGGTATTGCCATCAGGGCAGAGTCCGGGGATACGGAAATGTCCATTGTGGTCTGTGAGGGTTAGGAGTTTCTTCGAAAGAAGTATTGCAGCCCCTTCGGCGATGAGACCCCCGGCACCACGGGCCGAGCCCAGCAGGGTATGCTCTTCACACATGCATGTGTCACACTCTGCATTTACTTTACCCATCACACACTGCATGGAACAGTCTAAGAAATGGAGGACATTAAACACAGAATTACAAATATCACTAGTCAATGCCTTTAGTTTACAGGTGTAGCATTTAGTAAATGATTGGAAAAAGTCATGTGATCACGATGCATCTTGTGGTGATCATGTCAAAGAGTTCAGTGTTACATTTAACCAACAAGACAACAATTAGCTATTCTACGTTTCAACCATACCTAAAATAGTTGTTATTCAAATGATGAATTATTTCGAAGGAACCAAGTTAGAAGTGTCTACTTAAAACAGATACTAGCTTACCTGTCTGACATTCGGGTCCCTGGCATTCTTTAGTCTCAACCTTTGGTCCGGTGCAATACCTTAGATGAGAATTGCAGATCCTGGAGCGAATTTGGACCCCCACTTGACCACAGAGGGCAGAACATGGACTCCAGTCTGTCCATGAACTCCAGGTGTCTGGTAAGGTTAGGCTGATTCCTGCAGAGAAATATAAGTTGATGCATACAGTAGTTACAGCAAGCGAAGAGTATCCTACTGAATTCAACACTTCTATAGGTACGAACCGAATTTATGTCACCAGAATTGATTGTCTTATGCTTGGGAGACATCGTGGAGTGCAAAATGTTAACTAAAACTGGGAGTGCTGTTGTTCTCCGTCAGTACTGCCAATGAGCCTAGTATTGCATTCTTGCGCCACTGTAACTACTACCGTATTTTTCGGAGTATAATTCGCACCTGCCGAAAATGCATAATAAAGAAGGAAAAAAACATAAAAAATGCACTGGAGTAAGTCGCATTTTTGGGGGGAAATTTATTTGATAAAACCCAACATAAAGAATAGACATTTAAAAGGCAATTTAAAATAAATAAAGAATAGTGTACGTTATATGTCGAATAAATAACTAACCGAGAAGGTGCCTGGTATGTTAACGTAACAATATGGTAAGAGTCATTCAAATAATATAACATATAGAACATGCTATACGTTTACCAAACAATCTGTCACTCCTAATTTCTAAATCCGATGAAATCTTATACGTCTAGTGCATGGGTGTCAAACTGGCCCGCCGGCCGAATTTGGCCCGCCGTTTAATTTCATTTGGCCCTTGAGGCAATATCAAATTAACATTAGAGCTGGCCCGCCGGTAACACCACATTCACCGCTAATACTCATACTTGCCAACCCTCCCGATTTTCCCGGGAGACTCCCGAAGTTTAGTGCCCTTCCCGAAAATCTCCCTGGGCAACCATTCTCCCGATTTCCACCCGGACAACAATATTGGGAGTGTGCCTTAAAGGCACTGTCCTCTCCAACATGCCGTCACGTCCTCTTTTCCGCCATATAAACAGCATGCTGGCCAAGTCACATAATATATGCGGCTTTCACACACATACCTGGTCAACAGCCATACAGGTCACACTGAGGGTGGCCATATAAACAACTTTAACATAAACACAACAAAACAAATGCCCAAAAGCCCTTGCAGCATTAACTCTTCCGGAATGCTACAATATACACCCCCCCCCCCCGCTACCACCAAACCCCGCCCACCTAATGTTTATTTTATTTTGTAATTTATTAGCCTGTGGAAAAAGTTAATGTTGATATTTACTTCAGAAGCCTGCGAATAGAAAAGAGGCATTCATTTTTTAAATTACATTGTATTTAATATACCACTGATGTTTTTTCGTTTGTTTTTTGAAAGTTGATTTTGCACTATTACGTTATATAAGCTCTGCCTGTTCCATGGGAGGAAGCCTGAGTACCCGGAGGGGAACCCACCTAGTCCCGGGAGAACATGCAAACTCCACACAAAAAGATCCCGAGCCAACCCAGGATTACTCAGGACCTTCGTATTGTGAGGCCGATGCACTAACCCCTGTTCCACCATGCTGCCCTATTTAAGCTTTGCTTGTTCAATATTCATTGCAAAACTTGTTTGGGTCCCTATTAAAAGGTTAATTTGTTCAACCTTGGCCCGCGGCTTTGTTCAGTTTTACATTTTGGCCCACTCTGTATTTGAGTTTGACACCTCTGGTCTAGTGTCTTACGTGAATAATCTAAATAATATTTGATATTTTACGGTAATGTGTTAATAATTTCACACATAAGTTGCTCCTAAGTATAGGTCGCACCCCTGGCCAAACTATGAAAAAAACTGTGACTTATAGTACAAAAAATACGGTAACTATATAGATCATAAGCAAGTATGGTTCTTACGCACCAAAATTAAGTTTTTCATTGTTTTTTTTTTTTTTGGGTGCCTTCGTACCTATGAAACGTCAACAGTGGAACAGATATAGCGAATGACACATTAATACATTATATGATACAAAACATGAACAAACCTTTGGGACAAAGGAATCGTACTGCGTAGTTGGAACAGTTCCGGTCTGGACCTTGCTCCTCATTGAGACACCAGAAGCCCACAGTGGGGTCCGCGTGGACCTTCTCTCCGGTTTCTCGAGCTGGGACCCACTCAGTGGTTCTGGCCTCCAGTGCTCGGGGAGTCTCACACACTCGGGCGCGGTAGTAGAAGCGAATGGCATCAAGCTGCTCATAGTCTCCACGGCCGCCTGGGTGGTCCACGTTAAACCATGTGGTCCATTCGTAGTTGTCTAGGTCAGAAACAAACATGGACATTGCAGCATCTAGAGATGTTAGATACAGTTTGAGCCCAAAAAAAGTTTACCTTCGGTGTGGTACACAGAAGGGTCTGTATCTTTGCTGTCACTGCTCCTAAATCCTGCAAGAGACAGAAGATTGGATTCTGTGACGCTATCTCCTCACATGACCTTTGATGGTTTTGGTATATCTAATGAGAGCAGTCTTATTTAACGTGTTGATTCATGTGATTTATCACAAAACATAATCACATTAATTAATAATAATAGATTTTAAATTAATCATAACACAGATTTATCGTCCAATTAATTTTTGTCATCTTTCATATACTGTATGTTTCTTCAAAATACACCCCAATGGGACTTTAGATAATACTGTTCCAAGTTGTGTGCAAATAAATGTTTAATTAAACTTGCATTTGTGTCAAAATACTAAAGTATTCTTTCAAAAGATAATTTAGATTATGCAAGCAATTCGTTTACTGTGATTAATCACAATCAATCCACAATTAAATTAAATAAATATACAATTGAAACATAATCACTTGACACACACACGTGTGTGTGTATATATATATATATATATATATATATATATATATATATATATTACATTTTCCTGAAGGAACTCTCCTGGAAGAATCAAAGTTTTATCTATCTGTGTGTGTGTGTGTGTGTGTGTATATATATATATATATATATATATATATATATATATATATATATATATATACATAGAGTGTTAAAGTACCAATGATATGTACTATGTAATATCCCTCCATTTTTTGGGGTCGCGGGGGGTGCTACTGTGTGTATATATTTGTAATATACATATACCGACAAATTAGAATTTTAATCATTTATATCGGGGGTCTTGCTCAAGGACACAACGAACTTGACAAGGTTGGTAGAAGGTGGGGATTGAACCAGGAACTCTCGGGTTGCTGGCGCAGCCACTCTCCCAACCGCGCCGCGTCGTCCCTTTGGTCACGTTGTTCCCTTTTGCAACACACCCTCTCTTCTGTTCGGAGACAATTCCGAGGGAACTATTACCGTTACACTGTGTCTCGGAAAGTATAAGTCTTTAGGCAAAACAACCCAATATTAAATGTATTTTGTTATCTAAAAAATATGTTTTATACTACAACCTATTAAGCAATGACATTTTTATTAATTATGACGACTTGACAACATGTAAAAATTACGCCCTTTAACGACTGAAATTTATATTATGGGGGTACTTGAAGGTATGCCAAGGGGTATGTGAGATTTTTTAAAGATATTCTGAAAATAGCAACAATTAAAAAATCCCCTATACATGTCACGTTTGTAAATCTGATTTCATGTTTGATCATGTTTTGTTTTGTGTTCTGGACTCTTGTTTTGTTTTTTCACTTCCTGGTTTGTTTTTGTTACCATGACAACTCATTGCTTTTCACCTTGCCCTCCTAGTCACGCCCATGCCCTCAGTCCCGCACCTGATCCTAATTATTCACAGCCACTATTTAAGTCAATTTCTTTCTGTCCATCAGTCTGGGAACATCAACTTTCATTACCCATGCCGTTCTAACTTTCATTGTTATCTACGACCTTGCTGCTCATTCTCCATGCCCGCGATCACCTGCCACGCACCTTGCTATTCTTGCCTCCTGTTTTTGTTGTCACAGTAAGTGTTTTGTTTTAGTTGTTTATAGTCATGCCATCGTGCTGTTTCTGTTCTTAGTGTTTTTGTTTCCTGTTTATATTTTGTAGCCAAGTTTTATACCTCCTTGTGAGCGCCCTTAGTTTTTTTTTTTTTTTATTATTTAGAATTCCAAATAAAACATCATGTACCTTAATTCACGCCTGGCTCGTCCTGTAATCTCTCTGCGTCGAAGGAGCACACACAATCCATGTCCAAGTTTGACAATACTTTTATTTATTGAATAACACCACATTTACCTGGATTGCCGCCGGGGCGCTAATTCATTTAAAACCTCAACATCAACATTGTAATGTAAAAAAATATATATATATTTAATACAGAAATTCTGGCAACTAAGCTGCCAGCTTTTCCCGTAAAAAAAACAAAAACAAAACAGTGGTACTGTTTTCATATGTACCGTAAAATGTTGTACCGTATTTTTCGGACTATAAGTCGCAGTTTTTTTTCATAGTTTGGCCAGGGGTGCGACTTATACTCAGGAGCGACTTATGTGTGAAATTATTAACACATTACCGTAAAATATCAAATATTATTATTTAACTCATTCACGTAAGAGACTAGACATATAAGATTTCATGGGATTTATCGATTAGGAGTGACATTGTTTTGTAAACATATAGCATGTTCTATATGTTATAGTTATCTGAATGACTCTTACCATAATATGTTACGTTAACATACCAGGCACCTTCTCAGTTGGTTATTTATGCGTCATATAACATACACTTATTCAGCCTGTTGTTCACTATTCTTTATTTTAAATTGCCTTTCAAATATCTATTCTTGGTGTTGGGTTTTATCAAATAAATTTCCCCCAAAAAAGTGCGACGTATATATGTTTTTTTCCTTCTTTATTATGCATTTTCGCAGGTGCGATTTATACTCCGAAAAATACGGTAATAAATAAATAAATAAAAAACGCTGTATTTTACAGTAACATTTTGTAAATGTAAATTTTTTAACTGTAGAATCGATATAATTAATAATAAATCCAGAGGCAAATTCATACATTATTTGCTGTTACAAGCGACCCTCTGATGGCAGCCATAATTTTGAAGTGGCCCTCAATGAAAACGAGTTTGACATCCCTGGTTTAGGTCATTGCGGTGCTGAAAGACTCATAAACAGCCCAACTTCAGTTTTCAGATTCTACAATACATCTGCTTCTTAATGTCTTCCTGTTCTCTCAGAACAGATAAAACCGCCGTATAGCCAAATGTTTCCACCTCCATGTTTGGCAGCAGGGATTCTGCTCTAAAATTCGTAGTCATCCATCTCCTGCCTCCAAACGCTTTTGATGCCAAATGCATACCCCGTTTCCATATGAGTTGGGAAATTGTATTAGATGTAAATATAAACGGAATACAATGATTTGCAAATAATTTTCAACCCATATTCAGTTGAATGCACTACAAAGACAAGATATTTGATGTTCAAACTCATAAATTTTATTTTTTTTTGCAAATAATGATTAACTTAGAATTTCATGGCTGCAACACGTGCCAAAGTAGTTGGGAAAGGGCATGTTCACCACTGTGTTACATCATCTTTTCTTTTAACAACACTCAATAAGCTTTTGGGAATTGAGGAAACTAATTGTTGAAGCTTTGAAAGTGGAATTCTTTCCCATTCTTGTTTTATGTAGAGCTTCAGTCGTTCAACAGTACGGGGTCTACGCTGTCGTATTTTACGCTTCATAATGCGCCACACATTTTCGATGGGAGGCGATCTAGACTGCCGGCGGGCCAGGAAAGTACCCGCATTCTGTTGTAACACTTGTCTTGCTGAAATAAGCAGGGGCGTCCATGATAACGTTGCTTGGATGACAACATATGTTGCTCCGAAACCTGTATGGACCATTCAGCATCAATGGTGCCTTCACAGATGTGTAAGTTACCCATGCTTTGGGCACTAATACACCCCCATACCATCACAGATGCTGGCTTTTGAACTTCACGCCTGTAACAATCCGAATGGTTCTTTTCCTCTTTGTTCTGGAGGACACCACGTCCTCTGTTTCCAAATATACTTTGAAATGTGGACTCGTCAGACCACAGAACACTTTTCCACTTTGCATCAGTCCATCTTAGGTGAGCTCGGGCCCAGCCAAGCCAGCTGCGTTTCAGGAAATTGTTGATAAATGGGTTTGGCTTTGCATAGTACAGTTTTAACTTGGACTTACAGATGTAGCGACCAACTGTAGTTACTGACAGTGGTTTTATGAAGTGTTCCTGAGCCCATGTGGTGATATCCTTTGCACACTGATGTCGGTTTTGATGCAGTACCGCCTGAGCGATCAAAAGTCCGTAATATCATCGCTTACGTGCTTTGATTTCTCCAGATTCTCTGAAATTTTTGATGATTTTACGGACCGCAGATGGTAAAATCCCGTTGAGAAATGTTGTTTTAAAACTGTTCGACAATTTGCTTACAAACTGGTGACCCTCACCCCATCCTTATTTGTGATTTACTTAGCATTTCATTGAAGCTGCTTTTATACCCAATCATGGCACCCAACTGTTCCCAATTAGCCTGCACACCCGTGGGATGTTCCATATAAGTGTTTGATGAGCATTCCTCAACTTTATCAGTATTTATTGCCACCTTTCCCAACTTCTTTGTCACGTGTTGCTGGCATCAAATTCTGAAGTTAATGATTATTTGCAAAAAAAAAAAAATGTTTATCAGTTTGAACATCAAATATGTTGTCTTTGTAGCATATTCAACTGAATATGGGTTGAAAATGATTTGCAAATCATTGTATTCCGTTTATATTTACATCCAACACAATTTCCCAACTCATTTGGAAACGGGGTTTGTGTATATATATATATATATATATATATATATATATATATATATATATATATATATATATATATATATATATGTTAGGGCTGAGAATCTTTGGGTGTCCCACGATTCGATTCAATATCGATTCTTGGGGTCATGATTCGATAATATATCGATTTTTTTCGATTCGATTCGATTCTCGATTCATAAACGATTTTTTTCCCGATTTAAAAAGATTCTGTATTCATTCAATACATAGGATTTCAGCAGGATCTACCCCAGTCTGCTGACATGCAAGCAGAGTAGTAGATTTTTGTAAAAAGCTTTTATAATTGTAAAGGACAATGTTTTATCAACTGATTGCAATAATGTAAATTTGTTTTAACTATTAAACGAACCAAAAGTATGACTTATTTTATCTTTGTGAAAATATTGGACACAGTGTGTTGTCAAGCTTATGAGATGCGATGCAAGTGTAAGCCACTGTGACACTTTTTTTTTAAATTTGTATAAATGTCTAATGATAATGTCAATGAGGGATTTTTAATCACTGCTCTGCTGAAATTATAACTAATATTGATATTGTTGTTGATTATATTAATTTTTGTTTCAATACTTTTGGTTTGTTCTGTGTCGTGTTTGTGTCTCCTCAAGTGCTCTGTTTAATGCAGTTCTGAGTGTTGCTGGGTCAGGTTTGGTTTTGGAATTGGATTGCATTGTTATGGTTTTGCTGTGTCGTGGTTTGTTGGATTTATAAAAAAAAATAAAAAATATCCATCCATTTCTACCGCTTATTCCCTTTTGGGGCCGCGGGGGGCGCTGGCGCCTATCTCAGCTACAATCGGGCGGAAGGCGGGGTACACCCTGAACAAGTCGCCACCTCATTGCAGGGCCAACACAGATAGACAGACAACATTCACACACTAGGGCCAATTTAGTGTTGCCAAACAACCAATCCCCAGGTGCAAAAATGTTGTTATTTTTTTAAAAATAAAAAACGATTTTTTAAAAATTAGAAATCGATTCTAAATCGCACTACATATTCGATTCGTATTCGAATCGATTTTTCCCCACACTCCTAATATATACATACTGCTTAGGCTGCTGCCCCCGTGACCTGACCTCGGATAAGCAGAAGAAGATGGAGGGAGAATCGAGCGAGACCCACCTTGGGCTGGCATGATTACCAGGATGACCAGGAAAAGCCCCAATGCCATTTTCACACTGCAGTTTGTGTCTGACCTTTGAACTTCCTCCCCTTGTTGCGTATATTCTGCACCAGGAACTGGGAACAAGATAGATCCAAGCAACACAGCCTCCCTTCTGGTGGTGGACAGAAACAAACAGCACAACAATAAAAACAGTAATATTTCCTGAAATACCAAGCATATTCAACCCTCTTTCTGCTAATTATGGCTGTATTTTGGCCATCATTTATGTTGCTAGTCCACGTATCCTCGCTCATCTATGCGTACACTGGCCGAGAGTTGGTTGGCGGTTGAGAGTGGAGTTGGCTCTCTTGGTTGCTTTGTTGGGTCTGCTCCTGTCTCCGGCCATGCTCCCTCCACCTCAGCAGATGACGGCGTGGAACACAGCAGAGCCCACCACAGTGGATATGTTTCTTTTCATTTTTATTCATAGCTGTATGTTGAAGTGTCTGGTTGTATCCGCTGCTTTTATGTCTTTAATGTCCTTTGTCTTCTTTGATGTTTGATGTTTCCCTCTTACACACATGTAAGAGGGATGTGTTCTATGGCTATGAGTTGTTGTTGTTTTTTTCCCTTGGCCTCAGTCTGGACCCCCTCTCCAGGGCCCAGGCTTAGACCGATTTTTTTCATTTATTTTATTTTATTTTAATCTTCTAATTTTTTTCTCCCATTCCCATTTTAATTTTCCTGAAGGGATAAATAACGTACTATCTAATCTAATCTAATTTAACATGATTTTTCATAACAGGGCATTTAAAATTGTTTAATAATCAATTCTTTTCCAGGTGTATGTTACACTGGCAGTTGTTCCACAGCCAAACTGGACAAACAGATCCTTCATTTTTTAAAGGGCATACAGGTAAAAAGATTTTTATGTTTTTTTTACTTTCTTTGCTCAAATCTCTAAGTCAACCTCAGGCCTAAACAAATACCAAACAAGTCAAGTTTATTTTAAAATAAATTTCAACCCTTTGAAGGCCTTTTGAGTAAAAATGTGCCGTACATTAGTGAGTTTACTAATTCAAACCTGGAACATCATTGGATCAAAAGACCTCTGAAGCGTGAAAAAAACCCCCAAAACATTATATGTTTGATATTTTTGTTTTGGACTGAAGTTTACTGAGAGAACTAAGCAAAAAAAGGTAAAATAAATATGAATCCAAAATGTTTTCAACATCTTAACTCTCATGTTTGTCTTGAAGTTGGCATATTCTGTAATTTGTAAATAAAAACAGAATACAATGATTTGCAAATCCTTTTTAGCTTGTATTCAATTAAATAGACTGCAAAGAAAAGAGATTTAATGTTTGAACTGATACATTTATTTATTTTTTTATTTTTTTTGCAAATAATCACTAACTTAGAATTAAATGGCAGCAACACATTACAAACAAGTTGGCACAGGGGTATTTTTACCACTGTGTTACATGGCCTTTCCTTTTAACAGCACTCTGTAAAGGTTTGGGCAATTTTTGACCTTTTTAAGCTTTCCAGGTGGAATTCTTTCCCATTCTTGCCTGATGTACAGCTTAAGTCGTTCAACAGTCCGGGGTCTCCGTTGTGGTTTTTTACGCTTCATAATGCGCCACACATTTTCAATGGCAGACAGGTCTGGACTACAGGCAGGCCAGTGTAATACCCGCACCCTTTTACTATGAAGCCACACTGTTGTAATACGTGGCTTGGCATTGCCTTGCTGAAATAAGCAGGGGCGTCCATAATAACGTTGCTTGGATGGCAGCATATGTTGCTCCAAAACCCGTATGTACCTTTCACCATTAATGGTGCCTTCACAGATGTGTAAGTTACCCATGCCTTGAGCACTAATACACCCCCATATCATCACAGATGCTGGCTTTTCAACCTTGCGCCTATAACAATCTGTATGGATCTTTTCCTCTTTGGTACGAAGGACACAACATCCACAGTTTCCCAAAAAAATTTAAATGTGAACTCGCCAGACCACAGAACACTTTTCCACTTTGCATCAGTCCATCTCAGGTGAGCTCGGGCCCAGTGAAGCCGGCAGCGTTCCTGGGTGTTGTTGATAAATGTCGTTAGCTTTGCACAGTAGAGTTTTAACTTGCCCTTACCGATGTAGCGACAAACTGTAGTAACTGACAGTGGTTTTCTGAAGTGTTCCTGAGCCCATAAGGTGATATCTTTTACACACTGTTGTCGCTTTTTGAGGCAGTACAGGCTGAGGGATCGAAGGTCTGTAATGTCATTGCTTACGTGCAGTGATTTCTCCAGATTCTCTGAACCTTTTGATGATGTTACGGACCCTAGATGATGAAATCCCTAAATTCCTTGGAATAGCTGGTTGAGAAATGTTGTTCTGAAACTGTTCGACATTTTGCTCACGCATTTGTTCACAAAGTGGTGACCCTCGCTCCAGCCTTGTTTAAGAATGACTGAGCATTTCATGGAAGTTGTTTTTTTTTTTCAATCATGTCACCCATTTGTTCCCAGTTAGCCCTGCACACCTGTGGGATGTTCTGATGTTTGATGAGCATTTTTCAACTTCCTCAGTTTTTTGCCACTTGTGCCAGCTTTTGTAAAACATGTTGCAGGCATCAAATTCCAAGTGAGCTAATATTTATTTTCCAGTTTGAACTTTAAGTGTCTTGTCTTTGCAGTCTATTGAATTGAACATAGGTTGAAAATGATTAGCAAATCATTATATTCTATTTTTATTAATGATTTACACAACGTGCCCACTTCACTGGTTTGGATGTCCCCAGAGGATTAAAGGGGAACTGCACTATTTTCGGCTTTTTGCTTATCATTCACAAACATTATGTAAAACAAGAAAACATTTGTTTTACTTTGTTTTATACATTCTAAATAGTAAATGAATGCGAGTAAAAGTCAGCTTACAATGGAGCCTATGGAAATCACTCTAGTCTGCCATTGAAGCACTTAAAACATCCTAACACCTCCATTGAGGTTTTAGATACATGATGAACGTATACAAGTAATGTAGGAATGGGCACATTAATAACAACATTTAAGATTTACGTGTTTTGCTCATTTTTAACATATGGCGGTGCATTAATTACAAAAATGCATCACAACGTTCGCTTTTTACCTTAGCAACACAACTACTACACACTGCAGATTTCATGAGAGCCAACGCACATAATAAAAAGTGCTTACTGTACAATGTCTGCTGTCACTGGACTGCTGACCAATAGGATGTTTATATATTCCTGTTTAAATGAAGAATGTCTCATAATCCTCGTGAAGAAAAAAGGAGGTGCAACCAAATGTCTTTTCATGTCGTTCATTGTCAATTCAGTGTCTAAGTTTGATGCCAAATTTTACGGATTATGTCCTCATCCTTCCACTATCCAGGTGAGAGGCATTATTTACCGTCTAGAACAGGGGTGCCAAAAATCCAGCCCGCGGGAAGTCCCAAGTTATAAAAAAAACGAAAAAAAAAAAAACTTTTTTATGAATTTGTTTTTTTGTTTAAATCTGTTATTTCAAATCCATTTTCTATTGCTTGTTACTCTCTGTGTCTCCTAGCCGCTCAGGCAAATCATATTGTCTAATACATTTTCCCATCAATAACGTGACATCGGACATATATATATATATATACACACACATTTATACATATGTATATACTGTATACATATTCATATACATATGTATATATATACATATATATGTATATATATTTGTATGTATACATGTATAAATATAAATGTATATACATACATGTATATACACATACATACACATATATATATATCTAAAAAAAAATATATATATATATATATACACACATTTATACATATGTATATACTGTATACATATTTATATACATATGTATATATATTTGTATATATACATATATAAATATAAATTTCTATACATACATGTATACACACATACATACACATATATCTATCTATATATATATATATATATATATATATATATATATATATATATATATATATATATATATATATATATATATATATATATGTATATATATATATATAGATATATATATATCTATATCTATATATATATATATATATAGATAGATATATATATACAGCCGGCACCGGACAATTTTTTTTTTTAACTCAATGCGGCCCCCAAGTCAAAACATTTCGGGACCCCTGATTTAGAATAACCTCTCACCAGCTCCAAGGCGAGAAATCAGCTCAATAGCTGATGACATCATTATAGCAGCACAAACTAATTAGCTCTGTGTGATCACATACAAACTGTAGTTTGTCTGCGTTAGTGCTTATAATAACAATATCACCAATACTTGGTTAATATCGGGTTCACAAGCTATATATGCAATATTGTTGGCGCTTTTTGGATGGTTATTTAGAGAGCTTCCCATTGACTCCATTGTAAGCAGGATTTTATTTATGAGTTACAACGCTTACAAACAAACAAATGTATCTCTTCTAGGCCGAATTCCAAAAAAGTACATGTAGTATTTCAATAACTAATGTATTCATCATCATATCGAAGACATTAGGTATATTTAAATTACAATACGGGACTCAACAGCAACATGTAGAGTAGACTGACCATAAATCCTCTTTTCTCCGTACATGTCCTCTTTTGCGGGACTGTGCGGGGTGTCCGGCGTTTTGTGTCAAGGTTGCGTGTATTTTCAATGTACGTACAGAGTGAAGAAGGGGTTAAAAACAAAACAAATTGTGAAGGTGTGTGCACGCAGCAAGAGTCGTAAGGGAGGGGCAGAGACAGAGACAGTAAGAGAGCGAGGTGGTGGTTTGATTGTCAATCAAGGCATAGTTAGTCAACAAACATACGGTAAACAACTTTAACACTGTTAGTAATATGCGCCACACTGTAAACCCACACCAAACAAGAATGACAAACACGTTTCAGGAGAACATCCGCACCATAACACAACATTAACACAACAGAACAAAGACCCAGAACCCTTTGCAGCACTAACTCTTCCGGGATACTACCATACACCCTCCACTACCCCCCCACCTCAACCCCGATTACATCACATCAAATATTCCACCTTGAAAAATATTTTTGGTGGAAGATTTTGCATATTTTGTGTGTTTGCCATAAAAAAAACATAGTTTTGTTTGACAAAAAAGAGCGGAAAATACACAAACAAAAAAACAACATGAAAGAAATACTAAAACCTTTTGAAATGAGGAAGAGATCTGAAGTTGATGTAGACTCTAGAGATTTAAGCGTTAAATATAAAATGTATGTATGCCCTGGCACACCATTATCATTTCATAACCCAAGCAAAACACTTTTTACACTTTTATACTGAAATAAATACACCTGCAACTTAAATAAAAACATAGAAAAAACTAGCAGCAGCGGTAAAGTTTAGATCCATGAGGGAAAGAAGAAAGTGAATGAATGTTTATAACTGAATATATTTGCATATGCATACAAATTTGTCTTCTTTTTACATTATTTATTTTAATGAATTAAGTAACGTTTATGACAACCTTTTTCCAAAACACCATATATAATGTGAGATATAACAGGACAATGCATACGTTTATCATTTGTTTTCAAAACGCTGACAAAAAAGTGGTACCCCAAAAATTATTGTGGGACCCCATTTTTATGACTTGATGGGGTCCAAGGGACCCCGTTTTGAAAATTCCCAGCACCAACACTGCTTTCATCAGAGGAGAAAAAATGCTTTATTTGAATAAATATATTATTTATAAAGCAAGTTCAAGTATCATTGGCAAATGTTTACCTAGTCCCGGCTTTGGCGTGCTGCCCGCCTTTTGCGGGACTGTCCGGGGTGTCCGGGCGGGGTTTCTTAAATGTCTCAAATGTCCGGCTGTTATATGTATTATATACATATAATAATATAAGTGTCCTCTTTTTGGGATTTCAGAATATGGATAACCTAATGTAGAGTATTTGAGGGAATTAACAAGAAGACATTGCTGGAGCCTCTACTGCTCAGATTCCACATCTGTGTTGGCCATCAACAATCGTCAGGGGAGCTCTCAAGGCTTTCTGCATCTTTTCCTCACACACGTTTGCACTTAAGCCTGAGCATTACAAGCACCGTAGTTATGTCCTGTTCATCACATTAGCACTCACTTTAGAAAGAATGTAGACATTTCTATGATACCAATTACAGTAAGTCAACCGGACACCAATGGAGAACCTAAATCTAAAGTGATAACTGTCGACGTTACTAAAAAAATCAATGGAATATTTTCTCAGAAACGACTGATATTGTTAGAGTGATGTCAAAAGTCAACATAGTAAATATTTGTCACCTGCAGGTGGACTGACTCATGCGCCTCCTTGTCTTCTTGGCGTCCACATGTCTCTCCTCCACCTCTGGTCTTCATGTGCGTCAACACTCCTCCCGTCTTCCTTTTATACTGCTCCGCTCGTAACACCCCTCCTTCCTCTCTGGCTGCATGACACCATGTCTGTGTTATCCTGAAACATATTCCTAGTGTGAACGCTACAAGAATTATGTTAGCATTTTAACCAATTTCATACTTTTCAACCTACAAATCACGGATTTTTGTCACTTGGCTCCGCCTTAGATAGGCCGACCATATTGTGAAATCCCAAAAAGAGGACACGTATATGCGTGCCAAGGCGGGCAGCACGCTAAGGCCGGGACTAGGTGAACATTTGCCAATGATACTTGAACTTGCTTTATAAATAATATATTTATTTAAATAAAGCATTTTTTTCTCCTCTGTTGACAGCAGTGTTGGCGCTAGGAATTTTCAAAATGGGGTCCCATGGACCCCATCAAGTCATAAAAATGGGGTCCCACAGTAAATTTTTGGGATCTCCCATTTTTGTAAGCGTTTTGAAAACAAATGATAAACGTGTGCATTGTCCTGTTATATCTCACATTATATATTGTGTTTTGGAAAAAGGTTGTCAGAAACGTTACTTAATTCATTAAAATAAATAATATAAAAAGAAGACAAAGTTGTACACATGGAAATGTATTCAGTTATAAACATTCATTCACTTTCTTCTTTCCTTCATGGATCTGAACTTTACCGCTGCTGCTAGTTTTTTCTATGTTTTTATTTAATTTAATAAGTTATAGGTGTATTTATTTCAGTGCAAAAAGTGTTTTGCTTGGGTCATGAAATGATGATAATGGTGTGCCAGGGCATACGTACATTTTATATTTAACGCTTAAATTTCTGGAGTCGACATCAACTTCACATCTATTACTCATTTCAAAATGTTTTAGTTGTTTTTTTTGTTTGTTTTCCGCCCTTTTTTGGTCAAACAAAACTATGATTTAATGGCAAACACAAAATATGCAAAATCTTCCACCAAAAATATTTTTCAAAGTGGAATATTTGATGCGACGTAATCGAGGTTCAGGTGGAGGGGGGGTAGCGGGGTGTGTATATTGTAGCGTCCAGGAAGTGTTAGTGCTGCAAGGGATTCTGGGTATTTGTTCTGTTGTGTTACGGTGCAGATGTTCTCCCGAAATGTGTTTGTCTTTCTTGTTTGGTGTGGGTTCATAGTGTGGCCCATATTTCTAACAGTGTTAAATTTGTTTATACGGCCACCCTCAGTGTGACCTGTATGGCTGTTGACTAACTATGTCTTGATTGACAATCAAACCACTGCCTTGCTCTCTCGCTCTCTCCGGCTATGCCCCTCCCTCACGGATGTTGCTGCGTGCGCACACCTTTACAAATTGTTTTGTTTTTAACCCCTCTTAACCCTGTACGTACATTAAAAATACACGCAACCTTGACACAAAATACCGGACATTTGAGGCATTTAAGAAACCCCGCCTGGACACCTTGGACAGTCCCGCAAAAAAAGGACATGTTCGGGGAAAAGAGGACGTATGTTCAGTCTAGCCTTAGAAGTATGCTAGCTGTTACCATGCTAATGTAAGCATGCTAACATTTTATGCTAGCATTCCATGTAATTTCGTACTTCTTAACCATATCTTCACGATATACCGATATTAGTTTAGTACTGCGATATTAAAGAATCATATGCGGTAGTAGACCGCCTCTAAAAAGTACCGGTCCACCACCCCACCGTCGTCGTCACGTCGTGTCATTGCTGGTTTACGAGCAGACGAGCATGTTCGGCAGTGCACAATCACGGAGTACTTACAAGCAGACACAATGTGTAGACAGAAAAGGGAGAACGGACGCATTTTGGCTTAAAAACTAACGATAAAGTTGAAGTTATAACACTGAAACACCCTCAGGAAGAGGTGCTTTAAGATATGGCTAGCTAGCTAGCAGCTAAAGTTCAGTCGTTTTAGCTACTTCTAAATCACTAATCCTCGTCTCTATGGCGACAAATAAAGTAAGTTTCTTCCAAGAATCATCCCTGCAAGACAAGGAATAGCTAAACATGCTTCACTACACACCATAGATTATTGGCGTCAATATTTAAACAAACGCCATTGGTGGATGACCTGACATCCACTGTTGACAAACTCCCCTGAAGAGCAGGGGAGTTTGTTTGTGTGTGTGTTTATATATATATATATATATATATATATATATATATATATATATATATATATATATATATATATATATATATTATAGTATACATATATAATTCATTTAATAAAATATAACTAAATGCTCTAATTTAATAGTGTGATAATATACGTACAGTTGGTGAGGGACCGACAAAGGATCTGAGCAAAGTTTATATTGACTCTTGAGTCCAAAATCAAAACTGATTGAGTCCACAAAGGCATAAATCCTCGTCGATAATATTATTTCAATTTACCACAACTGACAACATTAGTTGTTAAAATGGTACACCATTTTCATTCATTCGTTTTCCTTAATTTACCCAAGTAAAAATTCATTGAGATTACAAATATTTTGCAAGAGTGGCCATGAGGGCAGCAAAACAGGTTTCATACATACATAAAACAACAACAAAACACAGGAGCAGTCATACACTATAGCTGAAAGTACGTATGACTTACAACAAAAACATAAAAACACGCAATAGGTAATAAATACAATGTTTCAATAAAAAAAAAATAAAAACAGTGTTACGTGTCACCAAGGCAGGGACATCCCTTAGCCTAAGGCATATTTATAATATAAATAAATTACGTGTGTAATAAATCCAAACGTGTATGGTTTGACTATGTGGTGCATTTAGCTGGTGAGTTTTACCGTACAATGTTGAAAGTGCACGTTCAGGAAGGTGCGCAAGTCCAGAAGGGGTAAGGCATGCTCAGAGGTTCGTGGGCAACAAAGAGGTCAAGGGCAGGAGCGAGGCATCGGAGTCCGTGTCCAGGCAAGAGGTCGAGGTCTAGAGAGGCAGCAAGAAGACCAGAGGGAATCCGGGAAGGCAAGACACACAGCTCGAGTCCAGGTAACGAAGAGGAAGTGCAGGGTGACGACACAGGACAGGACACAGTGAGCACAGATGAGGGGAACACAGAGTGCGAGTAGGCACATAGGTGAGGAGAGCTAGAGACGTGCAGGGCTTACTGTAAGGAGACAAGTAGCTACGTTATGGCACTGGAACGCAGGACACGCTGGCTTAAGAAGGCAGAGCTTGTGCTGTGACACAGTGCCCAATAGAACCACAAAACTACACCTGTATAATATCAGTCAGTACTTTTTCATTTGTATGTTTGCATCTATTCTTTTTTTTTAGTGAAGTGAATTATATTTACAAAGCGCATTTTCTGTAGTGACTCAAAGCGCTTGAGAAACCCATTGTCTCCATTCAAGCTACATTTACAGCAGTGTGGGTGGCACTGGGCGCAAGGTGGGTGAAGTCGTTCCAAAGGACACATTGCAAGTGACTCGGATGGCGAAAGCTGAATTTGAACCAGGATCCTTCAATTGTCTGGGCGGTTACTCTACCAACTGTTAAAAAAATCATATATATATATATATATATATATATATATATATATATATATATATTATCACACAACTTTAGTACGCTTAAAGTCCGGTGCAATAGTTGTTAGCTATTGTGCTCAAGCTGCATTTTTTCTATCTGTGCAAGGACAAAACTTCTTGTCTGAGGGGTGGCCTCAGGCGCAGATGTTATCTTTGTTTTAGCCCGCTAAACAGCCAAGGACTTCTAGGACGTCAACGAAGATAAGATGACAGCACGCAGACCAAGCAGAAACAAGGCAATCACAAGGCCCCAGCACATTCCATCATGTATTGTGCGTACTGGGCCTGCTTTGCATGATATATGTGACATCTCCTTTTAGAGGCTGCCTCAGTGATGTTGACTGGGGAACTCCTGAATAACTAGAGGGACGCGGGAGCTGTATCTTAGAGCATAGGGCGAGACTGTGACTAAGTGTGCAGCTCCATGCTTTCTCCTCATGTGCTAAATTTAACTCTGCATGGTTCCTTGTTTCTTGTTTAATAGATGTCATCAGTGTTTGAACCTGACACAACTGAGCCCCACCGCCACTTATTCAACCTGGAGCCTCTCCCAGTGGATTTGGGGCGAAAAGTAGGCTACTGGTTGCAGGTCAATCATAGGGCACATGTAGAGACTCACGCCAGAACAGCACAAAAAACAGGGAACACAAATGTGATCTGGATTCACACCAGTGACGTGCTGTCAAGGGAGGCAAGTGAGGCAGTGCCTCACCTTGCCACCAGGAGTGTTAAAAGGCTTAACTATGATATGTTCAAAAAACAGAGTAATAAAATAAGTTTGATTATTTCTCTTTTGGTCTATGCTGTCTGTGTGATTTTAGTGTTGTTCCTGTATATTTGGATAATTTTCATGGTCAAAATTGCGGAAATTCTGTGTTTCCTGATAGAAATAACGCAGCAGACCAGAAGTGAGGCAGACACACGTGGTGCCTCCACGGCTACACAACAAGTATATTGAGCGTGTGCGTGAGAGGGGGCGCGTGTTTGGTGCCACGGGGAAAGGACAGGCCATGAGGCAGCAAGTACCTCTGCCTCAAAGTAGGGGACTATATATTGTTCAATGCCTCAACAGTAATCTGACTCGCCACACTGGGAGAAATGGGGGCGCGAAAATTATGTGTCTACATGTCTCTCCAGCGGAAGTCAGCCTTTTTTATTTTTATTTTTTTTTACTGTTTTTATAACAAACATGGCATTTTTATCAGAGTAAGCCAGCATTTGTGGGTGTTATTGCTGCTTCAGGTACACATACAGAAATGTAAGATACACTCACTTGATTTATTTTGTTAAAAGAAAATGGGACCAAAAAGTATTTAATAACAACTTTGTCAAATACTTTTTGGACCAATTTGTCAAACCATAATGAGATTATGATAACGTTTTTATGAAAGCAAATTACTCACTTCGTATTTCTGTTATTTTAATGTGCAACCTAAATCAACAATGGTTAGAACGGCTCATATGAAATTAAGTTAAAAAAAAGAAAGAAAAAAAACCTCCAAAAGTATCTATGGCTCACCTGGTGTATAGTTCACTGCATGTCACTAATTCACACTAACATGCAACTAATTATCTAAATAATTACTTTTTAAATTGAATTTCACCTAACAAGTTGCATCACAAACAAACATTAACTTTTTTAGTTTTGTTAAATTGAAAAGTTGAGATGCATTACGACTGACCGTGACGTGGAAATGTTCGCTGCCTCACCCCAAGGCTGGGGATACTTTGGCGAAACACAGAAGCGCTTGTTGGGGCTTTGCCAACATTCGATTTGAACAATGTAAAAACGATCGAGGCAAGGACAAACACTTTACTTTTTCGCCAATGCATTTAATGCTTTATAGTCATATTTTAAGGATTTACTGTATCCAGGCGGGACTTTTGCCGCTAGTGGTCTTGGCACACTGGCATCGGAGACTGAGGAGGATGTCAAGTATACGTCTGCTCCTGCAGAAAGTTCTCCCGAGTTGTATCAATAAATTGAGTAATCTAACAAGAGTCAAAGTATTTCTTATCCTTTGTGATATGTTAACATGTTAACATTTAAAAAGATTGCAAGACGACTTCATTTCGTTTTCTGGCATAGTGTGCTGTGCTTTGGCCAGGTCAAGTAAGCGGAACAATAACTATGATAAACATCTTGAACCTTTTTTTTTTGTTTTGAGATAAAAATTATCTATGTATTTAACATTTCTTTACTTACTATGGTATATTATTTATTTATTCACTGTTCTGTTACAGATTACAAGGAAATGGGATGAAATTGCTATGATATAAAAAGGGGTAGGATTACGGTAAATAAGATCTGCTTCTTCCTACTACTTTTCGGACGTGCTGTAATGAAACAACTGGAAATGTGTGATGCATTACATTGTACGTTCGAAATAAACTGAAACTGAACTGAACTGCTGCGATGAGGTGGTGACTTGTCCAGGGTGTACCCTGCCTTCCGCCCGATTGTAGCTGAGATAGGCACCAGCACCGCCCGCAACCCTGAACGGAATAAGCGGTAGGAAATAGATGGATAGATGGATGAACTGAACTGAAACTACTCAAGTACTAAGTAACTGGTGAGTAACTTCTGATTTATTTAGCAGCTATTATTTAATGGTACTTGCACGACACACATAGTTGGTGTGTGTGTGTGTGTGTGGGTGTGTGTGAGAGAGAGAGGGAGAGACAGACAAAATGTACAAATTTATGACATTGTTACAAGGCAAATTTTAGCATAAGCCCAGCTACTGTAAAATAACAATAAAAAAACATCTACAACTTACCTCAACATGTTTTTTTTCTCCAGTTGGAAGAGGAATTTTTGTAGGCTGAAATGTGAACATGTGTGCTGACACAGGTGACGTGTGTCATTTTTTACAGTGTGTGGCTCAAGAGAAGTCATGTGACTGCCAGTTTCCGTTTGATTGGTGAAACGGAGTCAAAGGTCGCAAGTGCTTACGTTGGATTGGTGAAATATGCTCGTGTGACTGTGCCCACTCAAAGAAGTCTCTCTAGCACAGGGGGTCCCCAAACTTTTTGACCCGGGGTCCGCATTGGGTTAAAAAAAATTAATAAATAAAATAAATAAATAAATGCAAAAAAAATTTAATTGTAAGGAGTAAAAGCAGCGGTTATTCTTTACTAACATACTCAAGTAAAAGTTAGAGGCAAGTCTGACTAAAACTCTGACAAGGTACAATTTATACAAAAAGTTACAAACCCCGTTTCCATATGAGTTGGGAAATTGTGTTAGATGTAAATATAAATGGAATACAATGATTTGCAAATCATTTTCAACTCATATTCAGTTGAATATGCTACAAAGACAACATATTTGATGTTCAAACTGATAAACTTTTTTTTTTTCCAAATAATCATTAACTTTAGAATTTCAAGCCAGCAACACGTGACAAAGAAGTTGGGAAAGGTGGCGATAAATACTGATAAAGTTGAGGAATGCTCATCAAACACTTATATGGAACATCCCACAGGTGTGCAGGCTAATTGGGAACAAGTAGGTGCCATGATTGGGTATAAAAGCAGCTTCTATGAAATGTTAAGTAATTCACAAACAAGGATGGGGTGAGGGTCACCACTTTGTAAGCAAATTGTCGAACAGTTTTAGAACAACATTTCTCAACGAGCTATTGCAAAGAATTTAGGGATTTTACCATCTACGGTTCATAAAATAATCAAAAGGTTCAGAGAATCTGGAGAAATCACTGCACGTAAGCGATGATATTACGGACCTTTAATCCCTCAGGCGGTACTGCATCAAAAACCGACATCAGTGTGTAAAGGATATCACCACATGGGCTCAGCAACACTTCATAAAACCACTGTCGGTAACTGCAGTTGGTCGCTACATCTGTAAGTGCAAGTTAAAACTCTACTATGCAAAGCCAAAGCCATTTATTAACAACACCCAGAAACGCCGCCGGCTTTGCTGGGCCCGAGCTCATCTAAGATGGACTGATGCAAAGTGGAAAAGTGTTCTGTGGCCTGACGAGTCCACACTTCAAATGGTTTTTGGAAAGTTTAGACATCGTGTCCTTCAGACCAAAAAGGAAAAGAACCATCTGGACTGTTCTAGTCATAAAGTAGAATAGCCAGCATCTGTGATGGTATGGGGGTGCATTAGTGCTCAAGGGCATGGGTAACTTACACATGTGAAGGCACCATTAATGCTGAATGGTCCATACAAGTTTTGGAGCAACATATGTTTTCATCATGGACGCCCCTGCTTATTTCAGCAAGACAATGCCAAGCCACGTGTTACCACAGCGTGGCTTCGTAGCAAAAGAGTGCGTGTACTTTCCTGGTTTGCCTGCAGTCCAAACCTGTCTCCCATCGAAAATGTGTGGCGCATCATGAAGCGTAAAATACGACAGTGGAGACCCCGGACTATTGAACGACTGAAGCTCTACATAAAACAAGAATGGGAAATAATTCCACTTTCAAAGTTACAACAATTAGTTTCCTCAGTTCCCAAACGTTTATTGAGTGTTGTTAAAAGAAAAGGTGATGTAACACAGTGGTGAACATGCCTTTTCCCAACTACTTTGGCACATGCTGCAGCCATTAAATTCTAAGTTAATTATTATTTGCAAAAAATAATAAAGTTTATGTGTTTGAACGTCAAATATCTTGTCTTTGTAGTGCATTCCATGGAATATGGGTTGAAAAGGATTTGCAAATCATTGTAGTCTGTTTATATTTACATCTAACACAATTTCCCAACTCATATGGAAACGGGGTTTGTACATTAGTAAAAGTAACAGAGTAAATATAGCACACTGCTACCCATCTCTAGGTCTGATTAATTAATTTTCACTGATTGGGAACTGAACCCTCGCTCCCTGCTTGAAAGTTAGGCAACTTCATCGTATGTTTGCATTTTTTATGCAGTTTTTCACAAAGTCAAACAGTGTAGGCAGTGATTAATACTACAAATAATCAGTTTTTGTTGTTATTCCAAACAGCATTCATTACGGTGACCTCATTTTATGTGTTCTGCAGCTAAGTGTTTCCAGGCTGAGCGAAGAAACTAATGACCGCTGTCAGAAATGTAAAGTTTAGTTTGAGGTTAAAAACAACTTGGGGTCATTTCGCGCTCAAGTAACCCAAACTGCTGAGTCGCACAATAGCAAAACCCTGTCTGGAAAACTACACATTGACTACCCTTAGTCCTTGTTTTGTCTAGCCCATGTTTGATTTGGCTCCGTTTTTAGACCGGATGCTTTCTGACCAGCACTGGACATCTAATGGCTGAGTCTTGGGTCCCTGGCCAGGAATTGAACCCGTGCTGACGGCACGCAAGGAAGTGGTGTGCTATTATACGTATCACCTGCTACGGGAGTTATGTTCAAGACCCTCTTTGTAGTTGACATTCCGACATATTTATGAAGTGTTTTATATGCACATGACCTGTTTAGAAGTGTGTGTGAAAGCTGTGTGGAGAGCTTATAACGACTTCAAATCCATAGAATCTTCATAAAAATAAAAAAAATAAAGGGCGTCTCTACTTTGCATAAATTCACCTTCTTTATCGTCTACCTGATATTCTTTTCCTCCTTATTTATGTAGCGGACTGAAGAGTCATTGCTCTTGTTGTAAAGGCATCTCGGAGATAGTAGCTCATAGTTGGGTAAGCTTCTTCATAGCAGTGAAGAGGTTCACCTTTTCTCTGATAGTGCCGTATTTTTCGGACTATAAGTCGCAGTTTTTTTCATAGTTTGGTGCGACTTATACTCCGGAGCGACTTATGTGTGAAATTATTAACACATTACCGTAAAATATCAAATAATATTATTTATCTCATTCGCGGAAGAGACAAAGAAAATGTTAGCAATCGTCACACACACGTCAACCAATAAGAATTCGGTGAGTGAGGGTCATGGCAGAAGTGCATTGTGGGTCATGGAATGCTAACTAGTATATGCTATATGCTACTGCCGTAGCTATTAAAATGGATCATTTCAACGTTGGCGGTAACTTATAAAAACTAAGAAGGGCTGAACAAAAATTGCACCGAAAAAGAAATCATGTACTGCAGATTTCAAGCTGGATGTAGTGAAATATGCAGCAGAAAACGACAAGAGGAAGCGGCGCATACCTTTGGAGTTGGCAGAGTTGTTTAGAAGCGAAATCGAGGAAGAAGATTTCATGGGATTTATCGATTAGGAGTGACAGATTGTTTGGTAAACGTATAGCATGTTCTATATGTTATAGTTATTTGAATGACTCTTACCATAATATGTTACGTTAACATACCAGGCACCTTCTCAGTTGCTTATTTATGCGTCATATAACGCAGTGGTCCCCAACCACCGGGCCGCAGAATAATTTTTTATTTATTTTTATTTAAAAAATAAATAAATAAATAAATACATAAAAATATATATATTATATTTATTTATTATTTTTATTTATTTATTAAATCAACATAAAAAACACAATATACACTTACAATTAGTGCACCAACCACAAAAACCTCCCTTTTTCATGAAAAAAATGTCCTTTTTTCATGAAAAAGAAAAAAAAAAAAAAAAAAGGAATTGTTATTGTTCATGTGCCTGATGGCCGAGGGGGGTAAAACTGTTCAGGTGGCGGGAGGTCTGGTTCTGGATCAGGGGTGCCCACTCTTTTTCTGCAGGCGAGCTACTTTTCAATTGACCAAGTCGAGGAGCTCTACCTCATTCATATTTTTAATTTATATTAAAGCACACAATAGTGCACAAGCTCTACCTGCATAGTAAATGAACAATAGTGCAATCTAAAACAGGACAATTGCCAATATAAACAAGTGTCAAATAAATACAGTTTCATATCACTTACACATACAAGCTCGAAAGTATACAGCAGGGGTGTCAAACTTTTTAGATGGGGGGCCACGTGGAGAAAAATCTACTCCCAAGTAGGCCGGAATGGTAAAATCACAGCACAATAACTTAAATATAAAGACAACTAAAGATTGTTTTCTTTGTTTAAAAAAAGAGCAAGCATATTCTGAAATTCTACAATTCTTAATGTTGTTGGGATTTTTTTTCTTTTACAATTACCTATTGTGGTTAATAGTGTATATACTTGATTTGTCCTTATTTATATTTTCAAAAATACATTATGTGATAATGTTCATCAGTCAACTCATTGGTGTTATTTTCAACCTGTCAAGAAAAAAATGTCATATCAAAATCAAATTACAGCATGTTATTTATGTAGTTTGATCATTTTCCTCAACTGACTACTAACATCATACGTTTAAATTTTGTAGATATGTAGCCTCATCTACAAAGAAGTGCTGTTGTGACATCCAGTGGACACATTTAGAACAGCAGTTTCTTGCATTCAAAAATGTCAGGTTAATTTTTACACCTAGCAAACTCTTCCCACAGGCCGGATAAAACCTGTGTGCGGGCCTGATTCGGCCCTCGGGCAGTACGTTTGACACCCCTGGGGTACAGTAACAAAAGTGTCCGCATCATTCAAGGTACTTTGTTATAAGCTTAACTTAATGAATAGATGTGGATATTACATTTTGCCAAATAAATAATTAACACGGGTTTCACGGTGGCAGAAGGGTTAGTGCGTCTGCCTCACAATACGAAGGTCCTGCAGTCCTGGGTTCAAATCCAGGCTCGGGATCTTTCTGTGTGGAGTTTGCATGTTCTCCCCGTGAATGCGTGGGTTCCCTCCGGGTACTCCGGCTTCCTCCCACTTCCAAAGACATGCACCTGGGGATAGGTTGATTGGCAACACTAAATTGGCCCTAGTGTGTGAATGTGAGCGTGAATGTTGTCTGTCTATCTGTGTTGGCCCTGAAATGAGGTAGCGACTTGTCCAGGGTGTATCCCGCCTTCCGCCCGATTGTAGCTGAGATAGGCGCCAGCGCCCCCCGCGACCCCAAAAGGGAATAAGCGGTAGAAAATGGATGGATGGATAATTAACACTTTATTTCATCTTTAAGTTGGCATTAGTCTATTCCAGATGGTTAATGATAAATAGGTTAATTGAGTAATTTCACTTGATCAATCCTTTTTTAATGTTCCACACTCTTTGACATATTATAGTATATACCTAATAGTAATGTGTATGGAGTTTGTCTCACTCTGCCTTAATTTGCTTATAAAGCCGCATAATTAATATGTATGCAAATGTTTCTATTTGTACCATTGGGCATAAGTGCTGCACTTGCTGCAAAAAGGTATTCCACTTCTGGTAGGTCGTAAGTTCAATCCCCGGCCGAGTCATACCAAAGACTATAAAAATGGGGCCCATTACCTCTCTGCTTGGCAATCAGCATCAAGGGTTGGAATTGGGGGTTAAATCACCAAAAATGAGTCCCGGGCGCGGCCGCCGCTGATGCTCGCTTCTCCCCTCACCTCCCAGGGGGTGATCAAGGGGATGGGTCAAATGCAGTGAATAATTTCGGCACACTTAGTGTGTGTGTGACAATCATGGGTACTTTAACTTTAACAGCGAGTGGCTGTTTGCACAGGGCCGCTAACTGCTTTGTTGTTACTAAATGTCAGATTACAAGAATGTCACTGCAATTCATGATAATGAGCCCGATAGCACTTTTAACGAGACTACCCTTTCTCCGAACACAGAAATGATCCACAACCCAAAACACACATACACCATGAAACAGATGCAATTTTAAATATGAAGTGCCTAATGTAAAATTCCAATCACGCTTTTTTAGCAGATGATTTATTGATTATCAAGCTCACTTTCTCACATTTGAAATTTAAATATTGAATCTACTGTAAATTTGGAATTTACCGTAACATGTTTAACCTAAATATACATGTTAAATATGAATGTTACATCTTAATATCAATCAATCAAAGTTTATTCATATAGCCCTTAATCACAAGTGTCTCAAAGGGCTGCACAAGCCACAAGGACATCCTGCACGGCAAAAAGTCTGTGTTCAAAAACAAGAAAAACAAAACAAAAATTAGGGGTATTTTATTTGAAGTAAGCAAAATCATCCGCCAATAGAACAAGAAAACTCGGCCTGTCAAGACTTTCCAAAACAAGTAAAATTAGCTCATCTCAATGAACCCAAAAATAACTTAAAAATGTCATGTCTTGTTTGGCTATGTTCTGTTGACCTTTGGACTCTTTAAGTTACTGTTTTTTTTCACTCCCTTGTTTCGTTGCCATGGTTGCAAATTACATTCATCTGTCGCTGATTAGTGTTTGGCCGCTCACCTGCTACCCCAGCACTAATCAGAGGCATTATTTAAGCCTGCCATTGCCGGTCAGTCGGTCTGGCGTCATTGTGTTCTTTTTATGCTCTGTCCAGGCCAGTTTTTTCATGCCAAAGTCCATGCTGCTCTTGTCAAGCCAAAGTAAGTGTTGTTTGATTTATTTTCATAGTCTGTTTATATGTTAGTCTTGTTCCTTAGCCAAGTTGTGCCTCCGCTGTGGGCGCTTTTTGTTTGTACCTTTTTTTTTAGTTAAAATTAAATCATGTTTTTACCTAAACGCCATGTCATGAGCAGTCCGTCTGCTTTCCTGGGAGAACGACCCCGCACCGCAGCAAGCTGCGACTCCCCCCCCCCCCATTGTGACAAAAATAAGTATATTCTCACTAATAACAAGTGCACTTTTTTTAGGAGAAAAAAAAGAGACCTTTTTGCTCAATATGTTAAAAAACATTCTTAAATTAAATGGTAAATGGGTTATACTTGTATAGCGCTTTTGTACCTTTTTTTTTTAAGGAACTCAAAGCGCCTTGACACTATTTCCATATTCACACACACATTCACACACGGATGGCGGGAACTGCCATGCAAGGCGCTAACCAGGACCCATCAGGAGCAAGGGTGAAGTGTCTTGCTCAACGACACAATGGACGTGACTAGGGTGGTAGAAGGTGGGGATTGAACCAGGAACTCTCAGGTCGCTGGCACGGCCAACTCTCACAACCGCACCACGCCGTCCCCAAGTTTTTCAGAGCAATTTAACAACTTATTTCCCATCAAAACCACAAAGAATAATGTGAATTTACTGTTTGGATGCAGCCTGTCATTGTTTTGTTCTCTGGAAGTCTTCCATAGTCTCTTAGTAAAATCTCACAGACAAATTACATAGTAACAGCATTACAAAACACTGTTTGACAATGTGCAACATCTGTGTTTACCTACTCCGATTCCATCACACACACACGCTGACACACCTTGCAGACAGAATGTCCTCCATTTAGGCAGACACTTCTAATTTCATTTTATTGCCACCTGACTGTGAGTAATGCAGCCTTTTAACAGTAAGTAACAAGTATAAATATTACTTGCATGAGGTCATGGGGGAATTTCACACAATATGAAATATCCTTATAATAAACAATAACTGGAAGGCGTGCACATTTTAATTAGTCAACAAATGCTCCAATAGATGCAGGAATATCAAACAGGGAAAATATAATGTTTATGTTTTCCATCCTGCTGCTGCAGTAAAATCAAACTGTCCAATATATTTTATTAATAAACTCTCTCGATGTTGACTTTTTCTTACAACTGGTGGAAATGATTTTCCGTAACATTACATAACATTTTAAGAAAAGGCAGTCCTGTTAAGACACTCTGTGGTTACAAATGTACTCTCGTAATTTATTAGTAGAAGCATTTAAGTCTCACCTTAAAACTCATCTTTATAATCTAGCCTTTAAATAGACCTCCTTCTTAGACCAGTTGATCTGCCGCTTCTTTTCTTTCTCTTATGTCCCCCCCTCCCTTGTGGAGGGGGTCCGGTCCGATGACCATGGATGAAGTACTGGCTGTCCAGAGTCGAGACCTAGGATGGACCGCTCGTCGGGACCCAGGATGGACCGCTCGCCCGTATCGGTTGGGGACATCTCTACGCTGCTGATCCGCCTCCGCTTGAGATGGTTTCCTGTGGACGGGACTCTCGCTGCTGTTTTGGATCCACTTGAACTGAACTCTCGCGGCTGTGTTGGAGCCACTATGGATTGAACTTTCACAGTATCATGTTAGACCCGCTCGACATCCATTGCGGATAATAGCCGGGAAAGTACCGGGATAGCGAGCGCAAAAAAGTGACGACTCCTGGAGTGTTATCCGGCGTCATATAGAAATATATGTAGTGTTCATCGTGTGAGGCAATGCAAATTAAACAATAAAAACAAAACAAATAACGGTTTGAATTGGTGTCGCGGTGTGACTGCAGCCAGGCACGTGAGAAAACCCTCATCTCCATGGCAACATCACTGATTTGCCGCTTTTCCACTAATGCAGGGGTAGGCATCCCAGAACGTTGAAAGGGCCATTTTGGACCCAATTAACACAACGCTGTCAAGCGCCATCCATATAAAACTTGCGGGCCGCGCTAACATTAAACTTTCATATTAGGTTTAGAGCCGCAAAATAATGTCCGCGTGTCTAGACCTTTGCAGTAGACTCATCTGGTGGCAGTGCATGAAAATCCAAAAATGAAGTGAAATTAGACACAGTAAAATGCCATAACGACCAATGGTTGCCGCATGCTTGGTCTACATCACAGGTGTCAAACTCAAGACCCGGGGGCCAGATGTGGCCCCCCACTTCATTTTATTTGGCCCTCAAAAGCCTGGAAATATGTATCAATAAAGTAGTGTAACTTTCATTCCTAAGTGTATTCTTTCTTTCTATTTGGGGAGGGCAAAAAAACAATAGATGCACTCCATGTACCGTATTTTTCGGAGTATAAGTCGCTCCGCAGTATAAGTCGCACCTGCCGAAAATGCATAATAAAGAAGGAAAAAAACATATACAAGTCGCATTTTGGGGAAAATTTATTTGATAAAACCCAACACCAAGAATAGACATTTGAAAGGCAATTTAAAATAAAGAATAGTGACCAACAGGCTGAATAAGTGTACGTTATATGAGGCATAATTAACCAACTGAGAAGGTGCCTGGTATGTTAACATAACATATTAAGGTAAGAGTCATTCAAATAACTATAACATATAGAACATGCTATATGTTTACCAAACAATCTGTCACTCCTAATCGCTATATCCCATGAAATATTATACGTCCAGTCTTTTACGTGAATGAGCTAAATAATATTATTTGATATTTTACGGTAATGTGTTAATAATTTCACACATATGTCGCTCCTGAGTATAAGTCGCAACCCTGGTCAAACTATGAAAAAAACTGCGACTTATAGTCCGAAAAATACTGTAATTGCAAATTATGTCAACTTAAATATTGTCTAATTATGCAAAAATATATTTCATGGTCAAATTGTGACATCTACTGTGGTTTTTACTGCATTTTTTATCTAAATGGAAAAAAAACATACTTTTTTAAATGTAATGAACTGTGCTGCCATTTACAGTAATACACCCAAAAATCGACAGTTGCCAAAATGTGAGTGTAAAATTGCAGTTTTTTTATTTGCTGTAAAAAACAAATTTTACAGTAAAGTTCTAGCAACTGAATTGACTTTTTTTTTTTTTTTTTTACCATAAAAACAGCAGCACTGTTTTTCCATTTACAGTAATATACACTACATTTGTAAGGTGAAATTATTGCAACTTACCATATTTGTTTAAACATTTTGGTTTTTAAAAAATCTGCTAGTAAAATGCATTAAGATGGTGTAATATTAGTATTCACTGTTAAAAGCGGCCCTCGGGTGGCAAACATAACTGCGATGTGGCCCTCAGTGAAAACAACTTTGACACCAGTGGTCTAAATCATCCATCCATCCATTTTCTAGCTCAGCCTATCTCAGCTGCATTTGGGCGGAAGGCGGCGTACACTCTGGACAAGTCGCCACCTCATCGCAGGGCCAACACAGATAGACAGACAACATTCACACTCACACTCACACACTAGGGCCAATTTAGTGTTGCCAATCAACCTATCCCCAGGTGCATGTTTTTGGAGGTGGGAGGAAGCCGGAGTACCCGGAGGGAACCCCAGCAGTCACATGCAAACTCCAAAAAGAAAGATCCCGAGCGCAGGATCGAACCCAGGACCTTCGTACTGTGAGGCAGATGCACTAACCTTTTTATCACCGTGCTGCCCTGATCTAAATCAGTGTGGTTCTCAATTATTTTCTGTCACACCAATAGATACGTATTGTCTAGATTTTAACCGATACTAGTACCAAATAGATACTTTAAAAACGGCGCCGGTGCTTAAATAGTGCCAAAACTAGAGCTTAAAAATTGGAAAACATGCAAAAAACATGATGTATTTATTTTAGGACATACAAGTAGCAATCTAAATACTAAAATTAGATGAATTAAATTATTCAAAAAGGGCTTCACGGTGGCAGAGGGGTTAGTGCGTCTGCCTCACAATACGAAGGTCCTGCAGTCCTGGGTTCAAATCCAGGCTTGGAATCTTTCTGTGTGGAGTTTGCATGTTCTCCCCTGTGAATGCGTGGGTTCCCTCCGGGTACTCCGGCTTCCTCCCACTTCCAAAGACATGCACCTGGGGATAGGTTGATTGGCAATAGTAAAAATTGGCCCTAGTGTGTTAATGTGAGTGTGAATGTTGTCTATCTGTGTTGACCCTGCGATGAGGTGGCGACTTGTCCAGGGTGTACCCCGCCTTCCGCCCGATTGTAGCTGAGATAGGCGCCAGCGCCCCCCGCGACCCCAAAAGGGAATAAGCGGTAGAAAATGGATGGATCAAAAATAAAGCATATAACAAATTGTCATAATGATGGCATTGTCATTAACAAAAGAACGTGCAAAAAAACGATTTACTTAAATTGTAATGTTTGATCGTCATAATTTTGGATGTTCCTGAATGCACCCTCGCTCGCTGCAACATTGAGCATAAAGTGCTGCGTTGCTGTTGTGGTCACTTTCTAGCGGTCTTAAGAGGGCTACTGTTGGCGTGTTACTGTAAGGTCAGCAATAAAGTTTAAAAAGATTATCAGACCCTGGGTACTTCCGTCGGGACACTACGTTACTTACAAGACGTTGGTCCTGAACTACTAAGATCCAAGTACCACGCGCTAAACAGCGTGCGCAAACTACAAATAAACTGTGTACTATAAGTGGGCATGTTGCGTGTGATCTACTAAGACAAATTTACAATTGAAAAGTGGTGCAGATCGTCCTATTCAAAAGGCTTTTGCGTGTACTATTAGCTGGGCCATGGAAACACTCATTTCCCACCACATTTGTGCTGTTATGCTCTCTGACCTATATTTCTATAAACTGTACTACCTTTGCTGTACCTTGTCTACTCCAATTAGCACATGTTCCCTTGAACCAGAGATCTCGTCTCATTTGTTAAGAGACAAGTTGACCAATTCCGTTATTTAGATTTTGGAGAGCAGTACAAGAGACAACAAGAAAGTTAAACAAGACAGGACGAGACCAAGAAGTTAGCAGGGGAGACACGAAGAGGGGAGGGAGTGTTACCGCCTTTGCCAAGAGCCAATAGATAAAACAAGGTCTAACCAACTAAAAAAACATTTAATAGATCACAAGTGAGCCTTTTACTTTTTTCGGTCTGGAACCGGTGCTATTGTGGAACCGAATTCGGTGGCCATTCCTTGTCATGCCCCAACCCCGAAATGAAATACTATTGAGAACCCGACACATATTTCTTTAAGTACAAACCAACTGTATGTTGTCATAACTTGGACCATGGTGTGGTTTGTTTTCCCATGGTGCAAAGCGACTGGACCGGATATGGCGTGAAGGTAATGACATCTTTTAATTATACTATAAACAGGAACAAACAAAAGGCGCGCACAAGGCGGGGAATAAACTTAACGCGGGAACAAAACTAACACATAAACAGACTAAGGACATGAAACAAAACTTCACTTACTATGACGTGAAAAGCCTGAAACTATGGCAAGAAGTGAGCAATCAATCGCATATCAAGGGTGTGTAAAGGGTGATGTCGCCAGGCGGACAGACAGCCTGGCAACTACAGGCTTAAAAACTGATGTGGTGATTGACAACAGGTGCATGAGTCCAAGGGAATCAGGTGCGTGACATGAGGACAGGTGAAAACTAATGGGTTGTCATGGAAACAAAACAATGGAGTGAAAAAACAGGAACTAATGGAGTCTTGAAGTAACATAACACAACTAAACAAAACATGATCACAAAGACATGACGTAAGTACTTATTCTCCTGGGTTCAACTTTTGATTAAACGGCTGCCTAGTTTGATCACCGCTGCCACCTTGCTGCAAGTGTGTGTACCGTTCAAGCACGAATAAATGACTTCATCATTTTCCGATTCTCTACCCTGTTAAAGGAGTCTGAAAGCTGAAGTCTATCCCTGCTGGGTGTGGGCGAGGCACAGACTACACTCACATAGGGGCGGTATAGCTCGGTTGGTAGAGCGGCCGTGCCAGCAACTTGAGGGTTCCAGGTTTGATCCCCGCTTCCGCCATCCTTGTCACTGCCGTTGTGTCCTTGGGCAAGACACTTTACCCACCTGCTCCTGGTGCCACCCACACTGGTTTAAATGTGTGGGTGGGTTTAAATTTTCACTATGTAAAAGCGCTTTGAATCACTAGAGAAAAGCGCTACATAAATATAATTCACTTCACTTCACACCATCAGGACCTCCGCCCACACTGGCTCCAATGAAGTTTCCCACTACAACAGTTCTTTTCAACTGGCGCCCCGCGGGCCACATCCGGCCTGATAAAATTTTTAATTTCGCCTGCCAAACATCACACAAATAGGCTCGATTAAACCATTCTAACTAGGTTGGGGGGGCACAGTGAAGAAAATGTGTCACACTGAAGCAGCAGTGGGGTTATTAGAAGAAGAAAAAAAAAGAAGAAGACTTCACTCAAAAAATGTCATTATCAACCCTGAAAAAAAATCTGGACAAATTTCTAGAAAAACCTTGCTTTTTAACAGCGACTGGACAAGAAAGTATGAATGTTTTGCAAGTCCTCGAGTCATTGCTTCCTATCGGACATTTTAAGAGGTGGACACAGTGTTCCAGACTGGCAACAAAAAAAAATCCACATGTGCAAGCCTCTTCACGAAACAACGTTGTAAGATGTTGTGCATGATGCTATTTAGTTTGTTTTGTACTGAAATTGCTGACTTTGCGATGTCTTTAGTATTTGTGTTCATGTTGTCATGCCTGGGATCATGTTTTGTTTACGTTATGTTATGGTTTTTGGACTCTTTTTAGTTCCTGCTTTTTTCACTCCCTTGTCTTGTTTCCATGGTTACCCATTAGTTTCACCTGTTCCACGTTTGGACTCACACACCTGTCACCAATCATGTCAATGTTATTTAAAGCCTGTCTTTTTCTGTTGGTCGGTTTGGCGACAATAACTCTGTTGGACTTCTGCTACTGATGTTACCCTTGCTACCATAGTTCCATGCCATGTGAGTTTTGTCTATTTCCCTGTCACAGTAAGTGTTTTCGTTTTCATGTCCATAGCTTTTACCCAAGTGATAGTTTATTGTTTTCAAAGCCAAGTTTGTTCTCCGCCTTGTGCGCGCCTTTTGTTTGCACCCTTTGTTCCTTTTTTATACTACAATTAAATCATGTCCCTACCTTTACGTCAATTCCACTCCGATTTCTTTGCATTTCGGGTAAACAAACCCTGCCATAGTATTTAGTCTGAGATCAAAGCTCGTTTAATACATGTAGCGCTAAATTTGACCAGTAAAGGGCGATAACTCTCAATTGTGTTGAGCCACATTGTCATACTTGTCAACCTTGAGACCTCCGAATTTGGGAGATAGGGGGGATTTGAGGTGGGACGTGGGAGGCAGGAGACCATCCCAAGCAGGTGTCCTCCGCTTGGGATGGTCGGGACCCTCGCTACTATATTGGATCCACTATGGACTGGACTTTCACAATATCATGTTAGACCCGCTTGACATCCATTGCTTTTCGGTCTCCTCCAAGGTTTCTCATAGTCATTGTCACCAACGTCCAACTGGGGTGAGTTTTTCCTTGCCCTTATGTCTGCTCTGTACCGCGGATGTCGTTGTGGCTTGTGCAGCCCTTTGAGACACTTGTGATTTAGGGCTATATAAATAAACATTAATTGATATATAAAAACACATATAAATAATTCATTCATGAATGAGTATATCCCTTCCCCTTCCAGCTGTCCTGGATGAACTGAAATTATTTTTTTCCAATCATTTTGGAACATGCGAGCGTACTTCTTCTTCTTACTCGTCGTCGCCATGTCTCTTCTTCGTTCTTCTGCTTCGTCTCTGTTATGATTTTGGACATTACTACTTGCCGTAGTTTTGAAGTAATACATGATGAGAATCTGAATGGAATAAACACACGCTGAGAAATAGCTCCGTGCCTGCCTACTTTATGGGTTATAGATAAACCTACGGATGACAAAGACATATATAACAGTCTCCTTTTCAGGTGAGAGAGGACGCTAAATAATGTTGTCCGGGCACTGAAATTCGGGAGTCTCCCCGGAAAATCGGGATGCACATTGTTGTAAACATCTGGAGTTTATTGTTTGACTGTATTAACATTAAACCTTCTGTTTTATTTATATAAAATGCACAACGGACATACATTCTGTAACGTTTATTTTAAGTCTGTATTTTCAGTCTTACAAACCTAAAGGAAGGAAGATTTGTAAAGAAATACAACTGAGGAAGGAAGATCAATAAAAAAAAAAAAAATTACATCTATCCGCAACATAACTTCTCATTGTTTTGTTTCTTCATGCTGTTAACTATCCGTCCAGCTGCACACACTGGAAAAGAGAAGCAGAGGCGGAATGATGAATTTTATGACAGTGCAGTATTTACTTTGCAATTAAGTAAACGTAGCCTCAAAAATATATAACCTGCGGAGGCACTTTCTGATGAAACATCCAAAAGTTGATGTCTGGCCCCTAAGGAATTGGGCTCTTATAACTGTCCTGCACTACACTGTCAATAAGCCTCAGATGAACTTCATCATATTTCAAATACAGTAGGAATAATTCCTCTGACCTCAAAACCGTGTGAAACTTGTTAGACAGAAAGTTTTTGTAGTTTCATAAAATCCTTCTCCAGAGCAGTGAGAACAGAAAGAGACAAATGTTCCAGGGAGCGCACTGTGGGTTGTTGCTGGTCCTTGTAATGACTCTACCAGTGAAAGTATGCAACTATGTTCTGCTACTGTCATTAGGGGCCCGCTATCACACCGAGGGAGAACGCTGACGTTACTTCCTCAATGGTCTTTTCAGGAAAAAAAAAAGGAAAAGAAAAAAAAAAAGACCACGTTTTTGACATGTGGGAAACTGCGGACTAAATTACTGAGTAAAATGTTTGGTTTCATCATACACTGCAAAAAGTCAGTGTTCAAAAACAAGAAAAAAAAATACAAAAAATATATTAATACATAATACAAAAATAAACTTAATATCAGTCAATCAAAGTTTTTTCATATAGCCCTTAAAAGCCTACTGAAACCCACTACTACCAACCACACAGTCTGATAGTTTATATATCAATGATGAAATATTAACATTGCAACACATGCCAATACGGCCTTTTTAGTTCACTATATTGCAATTTTAAATTTCCCGGGAGTTTCGCCTTGAAAACATTGTGTAATGATGACGTGTAAGCAAGACGTCACAGGTTTTTAGGAAGTATGAGCGCTATGCACACACACAGCTAAATGTCGTCTGCTTTAACGGCATAATTACACAGTATTTTGGACATCTGTGTTGCTGAATCTTTCGCAATTTTTTCAATTAATTTTGGAGAAGTCACAGTCGAAAGATGAAGTTGGGAAGCTTTAGCCTTTAGCCACACAAACACAAGGTGATTCCTTGTTTAAAATTCCTGGAGGTGAAACTTTACTATTGATCAGAGCGTGGTCAAGAGAACATGAAACACGATGGAATGTCACCCAGCAGGTTTCGGTGAGAAAATTGTGGTTAAAAAGTTGCTTCTTACCGGGGAAAAGCTGAGCTTGTGCCGTCCATGAAGCTGCCGTTGATTCCCCTGAGACACTGCGCGTCAAGACACCCATGAGTCAGGCTGATTAGAAAAATGAGTGCTACCCAAACATATTGTAAAAGAATGGAAAGTGCGATATATATTTCTTAACTAAAATGTCAATAAAATTAAACTGCAAATTAATAATATTGCTTTAGTCGTAATTTTTGCACTTGGAAACTTCTCTGTGACTTTAGCTCGAGACTTTTTCTGTTTGTTTAAAGGCCTACTGAAATGAGATTTTATTATTTAAACAGGGATAGAAGGTCCATTCTATGTGTCATACTTGATCATTTCGCGATATTGCCATATTTTTGCTGAAAGGATTTAGTAGACAACACCAACGATAAAGTTTGCAACTTTTGGTCGCTAATAAAAAAGCTTTGCCAGTACCGGAAGTAGGAGATGATGTGCACGTTACGTCACAAGTTGTAGGCCTCCTCACATCCTCACATTGTTTATAATTATAGCAACCAGCAGCAAGAGCGATTCGGACCGAGAAAGCAATGTTTTCCCCATTAATTTGAGCGAGGATGAAAGATTTGTGGATGAGGAAAGATAGAGTGAAGCACTAGAAAGAAAGAAAAAAGGCAAGTGCAGTGGGAGCGATTCAGATGTTATTAGACACATTTACTAGGATAATTCTGGAAAATCCCTTATCTGCTTATAGTGTTAATAGTGTTTTAGTGAGATTATAAAGTCATACCTGAAAGTCGGAGGGCTGCGGTGACCGCCAGTGTCTCTGAGAGAAGCCAATAGAGGAGTCAAGATGACAGCTGCTGCAGGAGGACGCTAACTCCGCAAAAGTCTCCGATAAGAGCCGACTTAATATCACAATTTTCTTGCTGGTCGACATGTGGTAGAGAAACATGTGAGCTAAAGCTTCACAACGAACAAAGAAACACCGGCTGTGTTTCGTTTGCTAAAGGCAGCTGCAATCCACCGCTTTCCACCAACAGCCTTCTTCTTTTTAAACTCCATTATTAATTGAACAAATTGCAAAAGACTCAGCATCACAGACGTCCAAAATACTCTGTAATTATGCGATGAAAAGAGACGACTTTTACCCGTAAGTGGTGTTGGGCTAAAAATGTCCGCTCAACCAGTAAGGTCACAAACACGCATCATCATACGCGTCATCGTTCCACGACGTTTTCTACAAGAAACTCCGCGGGAAATTTAAAATTGTAATTTAGTAAACTAAAAAGGCTGTATTGGCATGTGTTGCAATGTTAATATTTCATCATTGATATATAAACTATCAGACTGCGTGGTCGGTAGTAGTGGGTTTCAGTAGGCCTTTAAGATTGTCATTTCTGCCACAAACGGTTAAAAACGGACCACAGCTGAAAAACACATACTTTTTGGTGGTCCTACAATGGGCCTATGGTTAAGACATTATATCTTCAGACCACAGGTGTCAAACTCAAGGCCCGGGGGCCAGACTATGCCCGCCACATGGAGTTACAGTAAGAATAGGATTCATATGGCCCCATTCCTAAGTGGATCTTGCGTGAGAGGGGGGTTGGGGGGGCGGGTTGATTATTTTGCAATGCATTCTGCTGAAAATTATAGAAAGCGCCACTCTTAATAGCAACTTGTGCTGTGGTGAACATCCATCCATCGATTTTCTACCGCTTATTCCCTTTGGGGTCGCGGGGGGCGCTGGTGCCTATCTCAGCTACAATCAGGCGGAAGGTGGTGTACACCCTGGACAAGTCACCAACACAGATAGACAGACAACATTCACACTCACATTTGTAGTAAACATAGGGATTCTAATTATAAGATATTCCACTCTTGATACTGCCATCTGGGGGCTATAATGGATAGTGCACACCTCCAAGTTGTCATATTTCACGTGTTAGGTCAGGGGTCGGCAACCCGCGGCTCTTTAGCGTCACCCTAGTGCATGGGTGTCAAACTCTGGCCTGCGGGCCAAATGTGGCCCGCCGTGTAAATTAATTTGGCCCTTGAGGCAATATCAAATCAACATTACATTTGGCCCGCCGTGTAATTTAATTTGGCCCTTAAGGCAATATACAATTAACATTAGTACTGGCCCGCCGGTATTATACAGCCGCATTCACCGCTAATACTCATACTTGCCAACCCTCCCAATTTTCCCAGGAGACTCCCGAAGTTCAGTGCCCCTCTCGAGTATTTCCCGAAGAAACCATTCTCCTGAATTTCAACCGATTTCCACCCGGACAACAATATTGGGGGCGTGCCTTAAAGGCCCTGCCTTAAAGCGTTCTCTACAACCTGTCGTCAAGTTCGCTTTTACTCCATACAAACAGCGTGCCGGCCTAATCACATAATATATGCAGCTTTTAAACACACACATGAGTGAATGAAAGGCATACTTGGTCAACAGCCATACAGGTCACACTAAGGGTGGCCGTATAAACAACTTTAACACTGTTACAAATATGCGCCACGCTGTGGACCCAAGACACACAAGAATGACAAACACATTTCGGGAGAACATCCGCACCGTAACACAGCATAAACAAAATACCCAGAATCCCTTGCAGCATTAACTCTTCCGGGACGCCACAATATACACCCTCCGCTACCACGACTATTAAGATTTTGCATATATAAGTGTTGTTTTTTCCATATTTAGTGTTAAAGCAAATCAGCTAAGCAAACTGAGCAATAATTAACGTTTTCTTTGTGCACTTTCTCTTGCTACTTCAAGACTTTAATGCTTGATTCATTCATTATTGTTATTTTATTTTCGAATTTATTTTTAGCCTGTGAAAAAAGTTTATTTTTATATTTACCTGAGAAGGCTGCAAATAGAAAAGAGGCATTCAATTTTTATTAAAATTTTATTTGATACGCCATTGAATTTTTTATTATTATTATTATTATTATTTGAAACTCAAGTTTGCATGTCACTATCAATCAATGTATTTTTATCAATGTATTTTATTTTGGCAATCTTCACATAAAACAAAGAACAACAACAAGAAAAGAAAAAAAAAAACACTCATTTGAGCAATGATTGAGCCGAAAGGGTGTAGGTTGAAGCAACGCTTATATAAACCTACCCCATCACAACAAGAACAAGGTTCAAAATATATAAAATCTAAAACATGCTTCACTTATATTACTTTTTTTTAAACAATATATAAGCAACATATATATACGTAGCACACGTCTCATATACACAGTTTAACATTTAAATCAAACATATACATTTGTACACTTATATATATATATATATATATATATATATTATATATACACAATTTATTTAAATTCCATATAAAGTGGTAATATATACATTTTAATATAACCTATATGTATAATTATGAAATTATAAATTGTATTTATATACATATGATATATTATTGTCTTTCTAAAACAATGTTTGCTCTTCTTCCTTATGTTTACTAATAATAAATGATTTAAAAAGCTTTTTAAACTGGTTTATGTTGGTGCTGTGTTTTAACATTAGTACTGGCCCGCCGGTACTAATGTTAAAACATTAGTACACTCTACCAACCGGTATAGCTCGGTTGGTAGAGTGGCCGTGCCAGCAACTTGAGGGTTGCATGTTCGATTCCCGCTTCCGCCATCCTAGTCACTGCCGTTGTGTCCTTGGGCAAGACACTTTACCCACCTGCTCCCAGTGCCACCCACACTGGTTTAAATGTAACTTAGATATTGGGTTTCACTATGTAAAGCGCTTTGAGTCACTAGAGAAAAGCGCTATATAAATATAATTCACAATTCACATATTTCATCCTTTAAACAGTTCCATATTTTAACCCCTGCTATTGTTATACTCATTCGTTTCTGCGTTGTTCTACAATATTGGATCTTAAAAAGTAGTTCTCCTCTTAAATTATAATTCCCTTCTCTTTGTAAAAATCTTCTCTGTAACCCTGTTGGAAGTAAATCTTTACTTGCTTTATAAATCATTTGGGCAGTCTTGAGTTGGATGAGATCTGGTAGTTTTAAATCAAATGTTTTTCATAAATAATCCATTAGTGTGTTCTCGGGGTCCTGTGTTATGTATCAGTCTGATGGCCCTTTTTTGCATTATGAATAGTGGTTGGATGTTCGTCTATAAAGTTATATAAGGCTTGCTTGTTCAATGTTCATTGCAAAACTTTTTTGGGTCCCTATTAAAAGGTTAATTTGTTCAACCTTGGCCCGCCACTTTGTTCAGTTTTAAATGTTGGCCCACTCTGTATTTGAGTTTGACACCCCTGCCCTGGTGGCTCTCTGGAGCTTTTTTCAAAAATGTATGAAAAATGGAAAAAGATGAGGGGGGAAAAAAACTGATTTTTTTGTTTTAATATGGTTTCTGTAGGACAGGGGTCACCAACCTTTTTGAAACTAAGAGCTACTTCTTGGGTACTGATTAATGCGAAGGGCTACCAGTTTGATACACACTTAAATAAATTGCCAGAAATAGACAATTTGCTCAATTTACCTTTAAGAAATAAATCTATATATATATACAGTGGTCCCCAACCTTTTTGTAGCTGCGGACCGGTCAACGCTTGATAATTTGTCCCGCGGCCCGGCTGCGGTGGGGGAGGGGGGATTATTTTATTTTAATTATTTTTTGTCATGAAAAAGGGAGTTTTTTTGGGTTGGTGCACTAATTGTAAGTGTATATTGTGTTTTTTATGTTTATTTAATAAAATAAAGAAATAATAATACAACAATTCTTCTGCGGCCCGGTACCAATCGGTTGGGGACCACTGACATACACGACAACCGATAAGAATTCGGATTGTGAGGGTCGTGGCAGAAGTGCGTTGTGGGTCATGGGATGCTAACTGCTATATGCTACTGCTCTAGCTATTAAAACGGATCATTTCATCGTTGGCGATAACTTAAAAGAACTGAGAAGGGCTGAACAAAAATGGCACCAAAAAGTACTGCAGATTACTAGCTGGACGTAGTGAAATATGCAGCAGAAAACGACAAGAGGAAGTGGCGCATACCTTTGCAGTTGGCAGAGTTGTTTAGAAGCGACATCGAGGAAAAAGATTTCATGGGATTTAGCGATTAGGAGTGACAGATTGTTTGGTAAACGTATAGCATGTTCTATATGTTATAGTTATTTGAATGACTCTTAACATAATATGTTACGTTAACATACCAGGCACCTTCTCAATTGGTTATTTATGCGTCATATAACGTACACTTATTCAGCCTGTTGGTCACTATTCTTGATTTATTTTAAATTGCCTTTCAAATGTCTATTCTTGGTGTTGGATTTTTATCAAATACATTTCCCTCAAAAATGCGACTTATACTTCAGTACGACGTATATATGTTTTTTTCCTTCTTTATTATGCATTTTCGGCCGGTGCGACGTATACTCTGGAGCGATTTATAATCCGAAAAATACGGTATGTTGAAAATATCGGAGAGTGTGGGTATTAGATAAAATTACTACTAATCAATTGTTACATTGTTATTTTTAAACATTGACTTTGGGAAGACTACAATTGCTGACAATCCAATCCAATCCAATCCACTTTATTTATATAGCACATTTAAACAACAATAACGTTTCCAAAGTGCTGCACAGCCATGTTAAAAACAATATTATGCTCCACCAATGACTAAATAAAACAAAAAATGAATAAAAATAAAACCAATAAAAACAATATAAAAACAAATATGATTAAAAACTATTTTAAAGGGTAAAATCAATTAAAACAGTAAAATAAAAATCAAAGTGTATAAAAAACACAGAGGACAACAGAGGACAGAGGACCACACAACTCACGTAGTGTTAAAAGCCAAAGAATAAAAGTGGGTCTTAAGACGAGACTTAAAACACTCCACTGTGGAGGCAGTTTGAACATGGAGGGGCAGAGTGTTCCAGAGCTTAGGGCCGACCACAGAGAAGGCCCTGTCTCCTCTGGTCTTAAGTCTGGTCTTGGGCACCACGAGCTGGAGCTGGCTTTCGGACCTCAGAGCGCGCGCAGGGATGTAAATTTGGATGAGGTCCGAGATATACTGAGGTGCCAGTCCATGTAAAGATTTAAAAACAAACAGCAATGTTTTAAAATCAATTCTAAAATGAACAGGGAGCCAGTGCAAACTCTGAAGAATTGGGGTTATATGCTGGCGTTTCCTGGTCCCTGTTAAAAGTCGTGCTCTTAAATCTGTCATTCTACTTTGCCCCCATATCAGATTGTGTCGTCACCAGTCCTGTTCACAGCACCAGAAATGGACTAAGTATTTGAATGTTAAAGCATGTAGTTTACGTTTCCTGTCTGGCCTCCTCAACTCAGTAAACCTTGGAGACATGTTCTGTTGAGGACTAGATTAGAAACAGGTGGGCTTGACTGGGAAGACGGGGGATATAGTGTATTTTCCGAAAAACAAAGCCAAGATTCACACTCAGTTGTGTCCCTGGGATTCACTCAGTCCTGTTACTCCAGCACATTACTAGGAATGGGTACCGAATTGGGTCCTTTAATTTATATCTTGTATCAGTTTATGTAAACTGAAATGTTGCCATAGTAAATGGGTTGTACTTGTATAGCACTTTTCTACCTTCAAGGTACTAAAGTGCTTTGACACTACTTCCACATTCACACACTGATGGCGGGAGCTACCATGCAAGGCCCTAACCCCCACCAATCAGGAGCAAGGGTGAAGTGTCTTGCCCTAGGACACTATGGACATGACGAGGTCAGTAGACGGTGGGGATCGAACCAGGAATCCTCCCAACTGCGCCACGACTAGTTCGATACCTATTTTGAACATTTTGCTTGATTGATTGAAACTTTTATTAGTAGATTCTACAGTATTGTACATATTGGGACGGCATTGCTCGAGTGGAGAGTGGCCCTGCCAGCAACCTGAGGGTTCCTGGTTCGATGCCCACCTTCTACAATCCTCGTCACGTCTGTTGTGTCCTTGAGCAAGACACTTCACCTTTGCTCCTGATGGGTGGTGGTTAGGGCTTTGCATTGCAGCTCCCGCCATCAGTGTATGAATGTGTGTGTGAATGGGTGAATGTGGAAGTAGTGTCAAAGCGCTTTGAGTACCTTGAAGGCAGAAAAGCGCTATACTAGTATAACCCATTTATATTCCAAACAATTGACCACTAAATGGTAACTTGTTTAAGTCGGGGTCCACGTAAATCAATTCATGGTAATTCATGCTGTCACTCAAGCAGATAATGTTACATATTCTAATGCCAACAAAGAAAGTATGCCTGATAAAAAAAAAAGAAGCTAAAAACGTACAGTAAGGCTTTACTATTTTCATACAACAGGCGCATTGGATTATATGGCGCATTTAAGGGGTCATATTTTCTTCTTTTTTTTAATAAATGTTAAACACTTCCTTGTGGTCGACGGTGGTTCTTTGGTCAAAATGTTGCATTTATTATTTTTTGTATATATATATATATATATATATATATATATGTATATATATATATATATATGTATATATATATATATATATGTATATATATAAATATATATATGTATATATATATATATGTATATATATATATATATATATATATATACATGTATATACATGTATATACATATATACACATATAGATATACATATATATATATATATATATATATGTATATATATATAGATATATATATATATATATATAGGCCCTGCAATGAGGTGGAGACTTGTCCTTCTGCCCGATTGTAGCTGGGATGGGCACCAGCACCCCCCGCGACCCCAAAAGGGAATAAGCGGTAGAAAATGGATGAATATATATATATATACACAGTACAGGCCAAAAGTTTGGACACACCTTCTCATTCAATTCGTTTTCTTGATTCTCACGAGTATTTTAGATTCCATTTTATTAATAACTCGGTTGGTAGGGTGGCCGTGCCAGCAACTTGAGGGTTCCAGGTTTGATTCCCGCCTCCACCATCCTAGTCAATGCCGTTGTGTCCTTGGGCAAGACAATTTACCCACCTGCTACCAGTACCACCCCCACTGGTTTAAATGTAACTTACATATTGGGTTTCACTATGTCAAGCGCTTTGAGTCAATACAAAAAAAGCGCTATATAAATAGAATTCACTTTACAAAATTTCACTTCACTTTACCTTGTAGATTGTCGCTGAAGGCATTAAAACTACGAACTAACACATGTGGCGTTATGTCCAGCCTATCTCAGCTGCATTCGGGCGGAAGGTGGTGTGCACCCTGGACAAGTCACCACCTCATCTCAAGGCCAACACAGATAGACAGACAACATTCACACACTAGGGACCATTTAGTGTTGCCAATCACCTTAACAAAAAAAAGGTGTAGTAACTGAAAACATGTTCTGTATTCTAGTTCCTTCAAAATAGCCACCCTTTTGCTCTGATTACTTTTTTTGCACACCTGAAATGGTTTTCACTTCACAGGTGTGCTTGAAACGCATGGAAAGAATGCCATGAGTGTGCAAAGCAGTAATCAGTGTATAGGGTGGCTATTTTGAAGAAACTACAATATAAAACATGTTTTATTTCACCTTTCTTCGCTAAGTACATAACTTCATGTGTTCATTCATAGTTGTGATGCCTTCAGTGACAATCTACAATGTAAATAGTCATGAAAATAAAAAAACACAGGTGTGTCCAAACTTTTGGTCTGTACTGTATGTATTTATTAAATCATATGCAGTCTCATATGTTTACATTATTAAATACAATAGCAGTATTTTTGCGGGCAAAACAAGATATACAAGAGAAACATGAATGTGACTCTCTATTTTCCGTCTTTGTGAATACAAGTACTCTTTAGAATGGTAAGCTTCAGGCGATTAGAGTTTGGCAACATTGAAATGCAAATTTACTGCAGTCTGGAGAAAAATGTATTGCGCAACGGGAGGCATCTTTTCCCCATTCAGTTGAGTCACTAAAAGACAGGAAGCTCTTTTGTGATCCAGGAAAGACAGAAAGCCCTCTGTGAAAATTGGAGAAGAAATGTGGAGGATTTGGCAGCACTTTGAGAACTTTGGGCGTATCCATGCTGGATCTCTTGTCTCGTCCCTTCGCTCCGGAACTGTTTGACAGCAAGTATTTCTGCTTTTCTACCCAAATGTTGCCATCTATTTATTAGATTGTAGTCCATGTACGCTGAGTTGGGAAAACATAAAGGGCCTGATCTACTAAGATCCCCGAAAAAATTCTAAATAGTGTGTGCAAGCTAAAAATGTACTTGTACTATTAGGTAGATCTAAGACTTCTTTCACCAAGTACCTCCTCATCAAACACCTGGCTCTCCAAGTACAAACCCTGTTTCCATATGAGTTGGGAAATTGTGTTAGATGTAAATATAAACGGAATATAATGATTTGCGAATACTTTTCAACCCATATTCAGTGGAATATGCTACAAAGACAACATATTTCATGTTCAAACTGATAAACATTTTTTTTTTTGCAAATTATCATTAACTTTAGTATTTAATGCCAGCAACACATGACAAAGAAGTTAGGAAAGGTGGCAATAAATACTGATAAAGTTGAGGAATGCTCATCAAACACTTATTTGGAACATCCCACAGGTGTGCAGGCTAATTGGGAACAGGTGGCTGCCATGATTGGGTATAAAAACAGCTTCCCAAAAAATGCTCAGTCTTTCACAAGAAAGGATGGGGCGAGGTACACTCCTTTGTCCACAACTGCGTGAGACAAACAGTTTAAGAACAATGTTTCTCAAAGTGCAATTGCAAGAAATTGAGGGATTTCAACATCTACGGTCCATAATATCATCAAAAGGTTCAGAGAATCTGGAGAAATCACCCCAGCGGCATGGCCGGAAACCAACATTGAATGACCATGACCTTCGATCCCTAAGACGGAACTGTATCAAAAACTGACATCAATCTCTTAAGAATATCACCACATGGGATCAGGAACACTTCAGAAAACCACTGTCACTAAATACAGTTCGTCGCTACATCTGTAAGTGGAAATTAGAGCTCTACTATGCAAAGCGAAAGTTGGTCGTTACATCTGTAAGTGCAAGTTAAAACTCCACTATGCAAAGCGAAAGCCATTTAACAACAACATCCAGAAACGCCGCCGGCTTCTCTGGGGCCGAGATCATCTAAGATGGACTGATGCAAAGCGGAAAAATGTTCTGTGGTCTAAGGAGTCCACATTTCAAATTGTTTTTGGAAATATTCGACATTGTATCATCCGGACCAAAGGGGAAGCGAACCATCCAGACTGTTATTGACGCAAACTTAAAAAAGCCAGCATCTCTAATGGTATGGGGGTGTATTAGTGCCCCAGGCATGGGTAACTTACACATCTGTGAAGGCACCATTAATGCTGAAAAGTACATACGGGTTTTGGAACGACTTATGCTGCCATGTAAGCGCCGTCCCCTGCTTATTTCAGCAAGACAATTTCAAGCCACATTCAGAACGTGTTACAACAGCGTGGCTTTGTAAAAAAAGTGTGGGTACTTTCCTGGCCCGCCTGCAGTCCAGACCTGTCTCCCATCAAAAATGTGTGGCGTATTATGAAGCGTAAAATACGACAGCGGAGACCCTGGACTGTTGAACGACCGAAGCTCCACATAAAACAAGAATGGGAAAGAATTCCTCTTTCAAAGCTTCAACAATTAGTTTCCTCAGTTCCCAAACGCTTATTGAGTGTTGTTAAAAGAAAAGGTGATGTAACACAATAGTGAACATGCCCTTTCCCAACTACTTTGGCACGTGTTGCAGCCATGAAATTCTAAGTTAATTATTTGAAAAAAAAAAAACGTTTATATGAGTTTGAACATCAAATATCTTGTCTTTGTAGTGCATTCAATTGAATATGGGTTGAAAAGGATTTGCAAATCATTGTATTCCGTTTATATTTACATCTAACACAATTTCCCAACTCATATGGAAACAGGGTTTGTACATTCATAATGACCAACATTAAAATACAGCAGTGTAACAGGCCCACATATCTTTTTAAAAACAATGCAGAGGTTTTATTTAACAGCTATATGTATTATGTTGGCCACTGTAAGATTACACACAGTTTGAACAGTAACATTGTGTGTGAATATTTAATTAAGGGATTCTTTGGCGTACCGCTAGATGGAGCCCGCATAACACAGTTTGAGAATCACTATTCTAAGACAAGGCAAAAGTAAAGTAGCCCAACCTATCCAAATCAGGACCTTCAGCTGTCACCATGGATACACTCATTTCCCTCCACTTTCATGGCGTCATGTGGTCCTACCGGTGGTGTTTCATCGTGTTGACACACATCACACAAATATAGTATGCACTTCCTATTCTAGGCTAAATTAAAGCCCGATCTTGGCAAGAGAACCTATTTTTTGGGCAAACCAAAATTGCGCTGTTGGAGGCGGGTGTTGTGATGTTGCGTCTGGAATGAACCATTTGCGAGAAAATGCATGTAGCGAGAATTTTTTTTTTCATATAAAAACGTAAACAAATGACAGTAAACATCAAAATACAAACTTTGAACATAGTAAAACAATCATTTACTGTACCATGTCTGATCTCACTCGGATGCAGACTGATGGGATGTTTATATCTAACTGTTTAGCTGGATGATTACTCCATCTATCCATCCATTTTCAATCGCTTATTCCCTTTGGGTTCGCTGATGCCTATGTCAGCTACAATCGGGCGGAAGGCGATGTACACCCTGGACTAGTCGCCAACTCATGGCTGATTACTCATGATACTCAAAAAAAATGTGCTGCAAAGAAGAGTCTTCTCATGTCTTTCTTGCCATCTCCAGGATTAAGTTTAATGTTACAGCTGACCAACATGTTGGTTTATGTCCACATCCTTCTACTATCCAGGTGAGAGTCATATAATATCAATTTTACCAATAAGTGGTTAATATTCAAGTCACAAGATGTAAATGTAATTGTTGGCGTTTTGGATGTTTTTTGGAAGGCTTTATAGACGGAATAGTGTACGCCCATTAGTTGCAATGTTAGCCACCTCGTGCCGGTCGTATTTTACAAGTTACAATGTATAAAACAAGAAAAACAAACTTATATCCCATAGCAGGCACAAGACATTATGATAGCGTAGGTCCTGACTTTGAGCAACTCAAACGTAATGTCGAAAAAACATGTTTTTTGACTAAGTTTAATCAGTGTTGGGTTCTGACCTTAATTTGACTTTTAAAATTTGGTCATTTCGCAACCAATATTACACAACACAAATAGGTTGAAATGTTTTTGACAATGTTTATTCAATGTCATGTTGTGATGTTTGTCATGTCTGTGTGATTATGTTTTGTTTTTTGGACACTCAGTTCCGGTTTTTGCACTTCCTGGTTTGTTTTGTTACCACGGCAACTCATTAGTTTTCACCTTGTCCTCATGTCACGCCCCAGTCCTCATGTCTCACACCTGTTTTCACTAATCACTACAGTATTATTTAAGCCTGTCTGTTTTTATTGTTCGTCCTGGCAACATCACCTCCTGCACCCATGATATCCATGCTGCTTTTTCTCATGCCCTTGTCACAGTAAGTTTTCTTGTTATTTATGCCACCGTGCAAGTTTTTGTTTACACAGCCAAGTTTTGTACCTCCATTGTAAGCGCATTTTGTTTGCTTCCTTTTTTGTAGTTTGTTATTTTAATAAATAAAATATATACTTACATACACGTCTTGCCCGTGCCAACTTTCCTTTACCTCGGGAAAACGATCCAAACCCAAGTCCTAATCTTGACAACGCTGACTTGACCAATAGGCCATTTCCCAACCAACAACGTTGATCCAACGCTGGATATGAACAATGTCTCAATTTTATTTACTTTGAGACAACAAATAGCGCTCAAAAATCTATCAAAATGTTTTAGTACGACTTTGGTAAGCTATGAAGCCACACCGGTGTGTGTATTAGGTAAGACATATTATCTGGCGTTTTGTTTCCCAATATTATGCAAAAGCTACTTTTCTGAACTTCTGGTACTGGCTGATCTGTATTTGGGATCTTTTTGAGTCCTGAAAAATAGCGCGTGTCCGCGCTGACGCCGTAGTCGATAAGCTCCTTCTTTTTCTCTATATTGTTTATATGTGACATTTATCCTCCGCTGTTGCCATTTTTAATATAAAGTAGTGTAAACTTCTTACTTATATCTTTCAGTAAACTCGCCATGAAAGCACTAAAACATACCGGTATAGTGAGTTTACATTATTCACCCAAGGGACTTTTGTTATTAGAGTTCCAGGTCGGACGTTTTTTCACGGGACACATTTACCGTGTTGTTGTTTCCGGATGAGGAGATTCTGCGGCGTTTTTGATTGAAGTAAAGTCTGAACGTCATCAAAACAGTTAGGTCCATCTTTTGACACTTCTTCCACTCTCGTCCTTGCACGCTACACCGCTACAACAAAGATGACGGGGAGACAACGCTGCAGAAGGTGAGCCACGTAAATAAGACCGCCCACAAAACGGCATCTGGAAGCGAATGTCAGAAAGCGACTTGAAGATGATCTGTAAAACATCTTCTATGCAACATTTTGACCAAAGAACCACCATAACATGTTATGTAAACCACAAGAAATTGTTTTCAATTTTGGAAAAAATTAATAAAATATGACTTCTTTAATGTGCTTTAATTAGGTACACCTAATATACAAACCCCGTTTCCATATGAGTTGGGAAATTGTGTTAAATGTAAATATAAACGAAATACAATGATTTGCAAATCCTTTTCAACCCATATTTACTTGAATGCACTACAAAAACAAGATATTTGTTGTTCAAACTGATAAACTTTTTTTTTTTTCAAAAAATAATTAACTTAGAATTACATGGCTGCAACACATGCCAAAGTAGTTGGGAAAGGGCATGTTCACCACTGTGTTACATCACCTTTTCTTTGAACAACACTCAATAAACCTTTGGGAACTGAGGAAACTAATTGTTGAAGCTTTGAAAGTGGAATTATTTCCCATTCTTGTTTTATGTAGAGCTTCAGTCGTTCAACAGTCCGGGGTCTCCGCTGTCGTATTTTACGCTTCATAATGCGCCACACATTTTCCATGGGAGACAGGTTTGGACTGCAAGCGGGCCAGGAAAGTACCCGCACTCTTTTACTACGAAACCACGCTGTTGTAACACATGGCTTGGCATTGTCTTGCTGAAATAAGCAAGGCCTTTAAGGTAACATTGCTTGGATGACAACATATGTTGCTCCAAAACCTGTATGGACCATTCAACATTAATGGTGCCTTCACAGATGTGTAAGTTACCCATGCCTTGGACACTAATACACCCCCATACCATCACAGATGCTGGCTTTTGAACTTCACGCCTATAACAATCCGGATGGTTATTTTCCTTTTTGTTCCGAAGGACACCACGTCCACAGTTTCCAAATATAATTTGAAATGTGGACTCGTCAGACCACAGAACACCTTTCCACTTTGCATCAGTCCATCTTAGATAATCTCGGGCCCAGCCAAGCCAGCGGCGTTCCTTGGTGTTGTTGATAAATGGGTTTTGCTTTGCATAGCAGAGTTTTAACTTCCACTTACAGATGTAGCAACCAACTGTATTTACTGACATGAAGTGTTCCTGAGCCCATGTGGTGATATCCTTTACACACTGTCTGTTTTTGATGCAGTACCGCCTGAGGGGTCAAAGGTCCGTAATATCATTGCTTACGTGCAGTGATTTCTCCAGATTCTCTGAACCTTTTAATGATTTTACGGACCGTAGATAGTAAAATCCCTACATTCCTTGCAATTCGCTCGTTGAGAAATGTTTTAAAACTGTTCGACAATTTGTTTCCAAATTGGTGACACTCGCCCCATCCTTGTTTGTGAATTACTTGGCATTTCATGGAAGCTGCTTTTATACCCAATCATGGCACCCACCTGTTCCCAATTAGCCTGCACACCTGTGGGATGTTCCACATAAGTGTTTGATGAGCATTCCTCAACTTTATCAGTATTTACTGCCACCTTTCCCAACTTCTTTGTCACGTGTTGCTGGCATCAAATTCTAAAGTTAATGATTACTGGCAAAAAAAGAACAAATGTTTATCAGTTTGAACATCAAATATGTTGTCTTTGTAGCATTTTCAACTGAATATGGGTTGAAAATAATTTGCAAATCATTGTATTCCGTTTATATTTACATCTAACACAATTTTCCAACTTATATGGAAACGGGGTTTGTATGAAAAAAGATCAAACATAAACCATTTATCGGCAGTGCGCTTTATAATCGGGAGTGCCCTATGGTCCAGAAACTACGGTAATTGGTCTCATCATCAGAACAATGGCTCACGCATCTGCCTTTTACTCAAGACATGGGTTCGATTCTTGGTAACTCCAGTTGTCAAATGTGTTCATCACTATAAACATTACATTTGTTACACTAAAGCATTCTGTATGTATTCTTTTTTTTTAACCAGCAACCAGATATCAATAGCTGGAAAATGGAGAGGTTTTGTAAAAAACAAAAGAATCACCAATAAAACCAAACATATTCATTAACTAGATCTCTTCTGTTCTGTACATCATTGTCCAAGTTACATTATGTTGTCATCTTCCTCCTGATGTCATTTCCTCAAGGTGACAATAAAACATTTTACAACCTGCCCTATCGTAGGATTCGACAATGTTGGCACAATACAAACACACTTAACATATATATATATATATATACATATATATATATATATATAATGTCTACGTGCTATTGTCATGTAATCAAACTAGCGTTGTAAGCTTTACCAAACAAGCAAACCTGTTTGCAAGTGTCTGCGATCGTACTATTACCTTACAATGGCATTCTGATAGTATTGTTTCAGTTTCGTAAATCGTGGAGTTATTGAGTCTGTTAAGCTGACTGGTGGGTCCATGACAATGACTTCTGTTGTTTGATCAGTCATTTCATTGTCATGTTACAGACACTGTTTGGAAACAATTAAGGTAGGTACATGAATCTTTCTTTGAAAATAAATGATAAATGTGTTGTACTTGTATAGCGCTTTTCTACCTTCAAGGTACTCAAAGCGCTTTGACACTACTTCCACATTTACCCATTCACACACACATTCACACAATGATGGAGGGAGCTGCCATGCAAGGCGCTAACCAGCACCCATCAGGAGCAAGGGTGAAGTGTCTTGCTCAGGACACAACGGACGTGACGAGGTTGGTACTAGGTGGGGATTGAACCAGGGACCCTCGGGTTGCGCACGTCCACTCTACCACTGCGCCACGCCGTCCCAAAATAACTCTGTCATGCCTGTAAGATTATGTTTAGTTTTTTGCCATGTTTGGTCAGGTTATGTTTAGTTTTTTGGACATTTAGTTCTGTCTTTGCACTTCCTGGTTTGTTTTCATCTCCATGCCAACCCATTACTTTCACCTGGTCTCCTTGTCACGACCCTGTCCTCAGCGTCACACCTGTTTTCACTAATCATCACAGATGCTATTTAAGTCATTCTTTTTCTGTCTTCGTCCTGGCAACTTCATCTACCTATCCTGCACTTACCCATGCTGTTCCTACCTTCATGCTCTCGTTTACAGTTCCATGTCATGTAAGTTTTTGTTTATAGTTCATAGTTAATTGCCTTTGTGCTAAATATTTTGTTTATGTCAATAGTGCTTGTTTCCATAGCCAAGTTTTGTACCTCCATTGTGAGCGCTTTTTGTTTGTCTTTTGTTATAGTGTTAAAAAAAAAAGATGTACTCACATTCACGTCTCGCTCGTGCTAAATTCCCTCTGCGTCGAAGAAACAACCTTAATCCAAGTCATGGTTTGACAAAATAATTTTATGATCTAAAATCACTTAAACACCAATAGCAGCCAGGACCCTTAAAAATCAGCATCCACACTTTCATCGTGAATGACACACATGTAAGGCCACAGGTTCAATTCACAAACTCTTTAATGCTCATTTTGTCTTTCTCCATCATACAGTTCAGCCCTGACCAACTTTTCTGCAAACCATTTACAACATTGATGTTGGGGAAACAAAGGAAACATCTTAGGGTAAAAGAAAACATGGTGCAGTATCCATTAATCAAAATAATTGGTTTCTTTGCAAATGTGAGCAACAAAAAGCACTGCAAAAATAGACTACAAAAATAAAACTGATACTTTTCTTTGCAAATGTGAGCAACAAAAAGCACTGCAAAAGTAGACTATAAAAATAAAACTGATACTTTTCTTTGCAAATGTGAGCAACAAAAAGCACTGCAAAAATAGACTACAAAAATAAAACTGATACTTTTCTTTGCAAATGTGAGCAACAAAAAGCACTGCAAAAATAGACTACAAAAATAAAACTGATACTTTTCTTTGCAAATGTGAGCAACAAAAAGCACTGCAAAAGTAGACTATAAAAATAAAACTGATACTTTTCTTTGCAAATGCAAACAACAAAAAGATTTAGTCATATAATAAATGTTATTTTGTTCAATTATGTCTTTCTGGAGCACATACAAAACAGAAACCAACAAAAAGTGCTGTAAAAATATACAAAAAAACCAAACTGGTAAATAAGTAATTTTGACTTACTAAAATAAATTAATAAAATAACCTCACATTATAGACATGTTCAAAATAGCACTGCGTATAAATAAAAATGATTACACAGTATCACTTTTAAACTCAATTTAAAATAATTAAAATCCATTTACCAGTAAACCAAATTGATGCAGCAGCTCATATCCTCAATGCGTCCACAGGTGATGGTGGCGCAGCTCAGCGTGCTGCTGCTGTCCTCGGCAGGGATTTTATTTAGCTCAGCCTTCTGAAGCTCGCTGACAACAAAGAAAGGAGCAGAGTTCATCAGTGGGAACTTGAATCTGGTGCAGAAGGTCCTTCAAAGAACTCATGAAAACCTAGTGATATTTTGAACAGTTTGGACTCGGAAAATAAGCTGTAAAACCATCATATGACAAACATACTGGTGTTTTAAAAGCTAATTATAAACCCCTTAGTGAAACCAAATAATGGAAATCTGAAAATAGGTATTCACGAGAATGTGTGGCAAGATAATTTCCTTGCATGAGCAAAAACCTAAGCTTACTTCTGCAAAAGAACATTCTTGAACTTGACTGTGTGAAGATCGACCCAGAGCTGCCCGGCGCTGTAATGGCAAAATTAAGATTACAGTAATTTCTTGTCTAAAACTACAATTTGAGTCAAAGAGTTTGTGTGCGGCTTTGTCTGTTTTTTGTCCTAAGACACTTTAATGGCCTATGTATTTCTGGAGCCCATTCGGGATTTCTCCAAATCCCCAACTGAATAGGACAAAAACTGCTGAGATGTGGTTAATCACTAAATAATGTTGTATTTGTCTTTTCAGTCAAATGTTCTCATCCACAATAGGTTTTTTTAATGTATTGGTTGATGTTAAGGATGAGACATTTTTTCTAAACCCTCCCTCCTTCTTGAAATCATAGGATTTGAAGTTTTTTGTCTCTCTTTCTTCCTCTTCTCATTTCTGCAGCAGCGATAACCCTTTCATCTTGGTAATCTGATGTTATTTAAGTACGCAAATATTTAAAGGGGAACATTATCACCAGACCTATGTAAGCGTCAATATATACCTTGATGTTGCAGAAAAAAGACCATATGTTTTTTTAACCGATTTCCGAACTCTAAAAGGGTGAATTTGGCGATTTAAACGCCTTTTAATTGTTCGCCTGTCGGAGCAGTGACGTCACGTCGTGAAGCGACCCGCCATTTTCTCAAACACATTACACACACCAAGTCAAATCAGCTCTGTTATTTTCCGTTTTTTCGACTGTTTTCCGGTACCTTGGAGACATTATACCTCGTCGGTGTGTTGTCGGAGGGTGTAACAACACGAACAGAGATGGATTCAAGTTGCACCAGAAGCCAAAAGATGCGAAAGTCCCTCGTTTGTTCTGCACACTTTACCGACGACAGCTATGCTACAACAGAGATGGCAAGAATGTGTGGATATCCCGCGACACTCAAAGCAGATGCATTTCCAACGATAAAGTCAACGAAGTCACAAAGGTGAGTTTTGTTTATGTTATTGACTTATGTGGAGTGTGCTAATCAGAGATATTTGGTCATGGCAGGACTTCAGGCTAATCGATGCTAACATGCTATTTAGCCTAGCTGTAAGTACATATTGCATCTTTATGCCTCATTTGTAGCTATATTTGCATCCAGCCTTTCCCTCCACCCACATTTAATGCCAAACAAACACATAACAATCGTTGGTTAGAAGGCGATCGCCAAATTTGTCCGCTCTTTCTCCCGTGCCGCTGTCTGTCGTGATATGGCTCAAAAGCTTCTGTTTTTTCTTTAATTTCCTTTTCGGTACCTGCCTCCACACGCCAACCATCCGTTTCAATACATGCGTAATCTGTTGAATCGCTTGCGCCGCTGAAATCCGAGTCTGAACCCGAGCTACTATGCTATACCTTTCTGTACTATCCGCCATGCTTGTTTCTGGTGGCTTCACGCAGTGACGTCACAGGACAATAGACAGGTGGATATAGCGATGGTGTAAATCAGGCACTTTGAAGCCGTTTTTCGGGATATTGCGTGACGGGTAAAATGTTGAGAAAAACTTTGAAAAATAATATAAGCCACTGGGAACTGATTTTTATTGGTTGTAACCCTTCAGAAATTGTGATAATGTTCCCCTTAAATAAGACCTGAGTTTTTCTGGCCATTTATATGGGTTAGCAAAAAATTTGAATATACCTCTCATTTCAGCAGCCATCAGGAGCATCGGGTGACAAGTGAGGTCACAGCTGGAAGGTCGTCTGGCCGGGTTAGGGTTGATCATAAGCTGCGACATGAAACATAGACTTGATCACAGTGAGAACATCGCTAATGGAATATGATAAGAAGTTGGCATTCTACAAGAAAGTGTAATCATTTTACGAGAAAATATTGCAACATGACAAGATCTACGTAAATTCCAGACAATAAACTGCTACATTCTTCCGACACTTTGCACCCTGTGGCTTATAAAATGGCGAGGCTAATGTATGGATTTTTCTTCGCCAACAGCTATAATTCAACACATAGTTATCAACATACACTTATAGTACCAGTTGAGTGGAAAAACAAGTTACATCTGTATTGAAGCTATTATGTCGGATTTATGACACCAAGACTTCCAAAGTTTGCTAATGAATTGATACGACCAAAATAGCCATCCGAGCCATTTCGAGAGAGAATGAGGAAGCCAGTCACGTGATCACGTGATGTTGCGTGAGGAACCACAGAGCCCTTCCTGCCAAACAACAATGCTAATTAAGCACACTTTATGATAGCCAACAATGATTATTTTGGAAAAAATGAAGATACAGGACTATAATATTTTTGAGCTAAAACACAAATAGGATGACTAATAAGTTTTAGAAGCTGAGTGACAGATGTAGTTTCATTGTACAATTAGCGTGTGCAGCATTGCTAGCTGCTAAACATACAAACTAATCATCCATCAATCCATTTTCTACCGCTTATTCCCTTTGGGGTCGTGGGGGACGCTCGTGCCTATCTCAGCTACAATCGGGCGGAAGGCAGAGTACACCCTGGACAAGTCGCTGCCTCATCGCAGGGCCAACACAGATAGACGGACAACATTCACACACTAGGGCCAATTTAGTGTTGCCAATAAACCTATCCTAGGGTGCATATCTTTGGAAGTGGGAGGAAGCCGGAGTACCCGGAGGGAACCCACACATCCACGGGGAGGACATCCAAACTCCACACAGAAAGATCCCGAGCCCAGGATTGAACCCAGACTACTCAGGACCTTAATATTGTGAGGCAGACGCACTAACCACTCTTCCACCGTGAAGCCACAATCAAACTAATCATATTAAACTAAAATTAAACAAAAACTTTCTGTAATATTTCTGCTTTCACTGGGATGGCGACCGACGGGACGCTCACATAATTCTGTTTGAATGAAGACCCAATCATAATCCTCACAAAGGGTTAAACAAAAGTTCCTGCAGGAAGCATCTTTTTCGCCTTCCCGCAGGGATGTAAAGGTCGACCAGCCGGTCTAACCATGGCCACATTTGTCTACTATCAGGTGAAATGCATAATTTTTAATCTAGAATTTACTTTTAGCAAGTTTGAAACGAAGCAGAAGCAGCCGCTGGCTTATAGTGTGTCAATAATAGCTGTGTAAAATAGCATTAGCTCACTGCTGTCAATGCACGGCTAAAATAATCCGTCTGCGTTTGCGCTCATAGTAACAATATCACTCATATTTGGTTAATTTGCAAGTCATGACACATACATAGAGTATTGTTAGCGCTTTGAAGAGAGTATAATGAGGGCAACAGAGGACCCTTGATCTGTTGACTAAATTGTTAAGCGTTTTATTTACAGTATCGAATGCCTCAAAAAAGCCAAGCATACATGTTGTTGACTCACAAACGGATTGTGAACGATAAACACCACATTTCTGTCAAATGTTTGCATTTTTCCCTTCTGACTGATCTGATGAAATACTCAGAGTGCAGAAGCGTTACTATCATGACATCAATCTCTGAAAATTTTAGGAGCTGAATATTCAAAATGGCTGGTTGTATTTTGTTAAACTGTGTTTTCACATACTTAGCGGATCGTACATATAATTGATATGGTTTAATGCAGTGGTCCCCAACCTTTTTGTATCCGCGGACCAGTCAACGCTTAATTTGTCCAGCGGCCCGGGGGGGGCGTCTTTTTTTTTTTTTTTCTTTCTTCTTTGTCATGAAAAAGGGATGTTTTTGGCATGAAAAAGGGAGTTTTTTGTGGTTGGTGCACTATTTGTAAGTGTATATTGTGTTTTTTATGTTGATTTAATTAAAAAAAAAAATATATATATATATTTTTTTAATAAAAAATTCTTCTGCGGCCCGATTGGTACCGGGGCCCGGTGGTTGGGGACCACTGGTTTAATGGATACAATGAAACACAAATAAGCATGTAAAATCAACTTTTTTTTTCCACTATACTGGTACTTTTAAAAGGTGTGTTGTTATGCCCTCTTTTGGATGAGTTTTCTCACTGCAGGTGCTGCGAGGTGAACATTGACAGTCTCTCTTTTTGTTTCGTGCTTTTAAGTATTGTTCTGTCTCTTCGTTGTCCTTGCGTTTCTACACGTATGGATTCTTCGTTCATCACTCAAAGCAATGGTTGCAAGTTTTACAATATAACTAAAACAATTCATACATATTAAACTGTCCAATGTGTGATGTCTGTAGGAGTGTTTTCATGTATATTTGTACGTGCTATCGTAATGTAATCGAGCTGGCGTCGTTAGCTTTAGCCAATATGCTAACATGTTTACAAGTGTGTGTTTGCATTACTAACATACAATGGCATTGTTTGTTTTGCACCAGTTCGTAAATTCACAAAAACATCACTGTGGACTCATGGAGTCGGTTTAGCTGATTGAAAAACTAGCTTCCGCACCTAGCCGTGTTACAGACATAGTTTGGAAACAATTAAAGTATGTCAATAAACATTTACAAAAACTTAATGTGTAAATAATCCTTTCACAACGTCTATATATCTGGCTTGTAGTCCAGTGTGGCTAATATATGGGGGGATTTTTTTTCTTCTGAAGAAATATGGTTGGTGCTGCATATATACCAGTGCGCTTTATAATTCGGAAAATATGGGAATTTTCTTGAGCAGACCCTTCCATTTTTATGACAAAAAAAAAAAACATTACAAAAAAAACAGAATTTTCGATAAATTATTGAAATTTCACAATTAAAGTGATAACATTTTGGCATTATAATTGTTATTTAACAATAAAAGTTAGCAATTTACAAATAATTCTAGTTCTACAAGAATACATTCTTAATCTTATGAAAAGAGTGGGACTATTACAAGAAAAAGTAGCAATTGCACTATATTAAATCCTTTTTTCAAACTCTTATTTTTACATGTATTACTTAGTTATCATTCAATCCATATAGTTAAAGGCCTACTGAAACCCACTACTACCGACCATGCAGTCTGATAGTTTATATATCAATGATGAAATATTAACATTGCAACACTAAATCTTATTTCAGTAGGCCTTTAATAAGATATACCTGAGGATCCTAATCCTCATCTTATGTTAAAAATAATGAAAGCTCTTTACACAAAATCTGAGCAGTTTTATGTTTTGTATTTTGTTCTTATTGTACCCAAAAAGAAGTCAGTTGTGACTCTCGTAAAAATCTTGTCAGCATTACTTTCTCAATGTGCTTGACATCTTAACCGCACGTGCTAACCGGCCAACAAGCTAAGATGGTCGGTGCACACACACCAAGAGGCCAAAAGTCATAAAAGTTTACCTGAAGCAGGCTGACAAACTCTGGCGAGAGCATTTGGGGGGTGGTGGGCAGTTTGCCATGGCGGATTTCATGCCACATATCTCCATTAGAGGGAAGAGGCTTTGCCCCTGAGGCGCTGATGACAGTGAGAGCGAGGGAAAAGATGTCTGCCTTGGCCAGGTCAGTGTAATCCTGAGGGAGACAACATATAGTGAGTATGTGAAGCGCACGTCAGAGAGAGGACCTGTTTACAAAAAGACAGCAAACATTTTGGAGAATTTCGTTGGCCAAATATCGACTGTCGCCTTCCTCCGCCTGAGAGCTGTTGGTCAGTGTCACATGACCCAGATCCCCTGTAGGATGAAATATGTGATAGTCAAGTGTTTGTAATAGAGTGGTAAAAATAAATATACAAACCAATCTTGTAGATCACGCTGGTGTTCAGGTTGTCGTCGCACCTGACAGACTGGTAACAGATGAAGATGTTGCCTGGGCAACCAAAACAACGTTGTTAGTTTTACAATGACACGCTTGCTGACAAACTACTTTCACAGTAAAAGCCTTACTTGGCTTGATGTCCATGTGCACCAGGGACATGGAGTGGATATACTTAAGGCCGTTGGCGACCTGCAGCAAGAGGTCCTTGAGTTCGACCTCTGTAAGGCTTGAGATGTGTTGGGCAATGGCGTCGGACAGGGTGCCGCCATTGCAGTACTCATTCTGGATGAGCATGTGGTCGTCCTCAGTCCAGGCAGAGTAGTAGCGCACCACGTGGGCGTTGTGGCCCAGCACGGCGTGGGCATACACCTCACGCAGGGCGTCCTGCCTGTGGAGGAAGTACATTACATAAATGATTCGCTGAAAAATAAAAACCGCTAGGTTTTTTTTTGTAAGTTTTTGTATAACCTGACTATGTTTACTTGCCTTAACTATGATTACTTTTTCAACATTTTATGTAAAAACTTTATTCCACAATGGAATAAATTATTTTTTGTCGATAAAATAAATTCTACAGCCAATACCCAATTAATACAAAGTGAAAAGGTTTCTTATTTACAAATGTATAAAAAATACAAAAAATCATATGCACGTAAGTATTCACAGCATTTGCTCAATACTTTCTTGATGCACCTTAGGCAGCAATTACAGCCTTTTTGTATACGATGCCACAAGCTTGGCACACCTATCATTAGGCAGTTTCGACCATTCCTCGTTCCAGCATCTCTCAAGCTCCATCAGGATGGAAGTATTGGTTTTCTGTAACCCCTGAAAGCTAGGGGCAGGCTACTGTATAAACACATTTTGTTATAAGTAACAACAATTATTCAGTCACCCACCTGTTGTGGAGTCTTTGATATCATTGTAGTGACTATCCTTTCAAATGGGCTACATTATTCCCCAATTTCCCCAAGTCAGTTTTTCTCCCGTACATCTGTCTTCTTCTTCACCTTCTTCTTGGCCCGGTCATTAGTTTTTTTTTTCCATTTAAGCCTGTGTTCAGTTCTCTGAGACACTTTGAAGTCAGGCTCACAATCGCTCTGCCGTTTGCTCCAAACACGAGAGAAGCACCCCCTACTGACTTGTGATTTGTCAGACTGTCTGCGGCAGATTTTAAGTTGATAGCGATTTAAAAAAAATGTGCTTGAATTTACGCGTGCGCAAACAAATTTTTACTTGTATATGCCGTTTTCTGGATTTGGTCGTAAGTCCATGTCGCTCTTTTTACTTGAGGTCCAAGGACATTTGGCTTTGTATTCATATTTTTTCCTCCTAATGTTTGTTTCCTTGCTGAGCTTCTCACTAGCGAGTTGTGACAAGCGGGGCTCTGTCACTGTTGGAAGCTCGCAGCCCATAGTAAGGTTGGTGCCATGTGGAAAGAGGCAGGGCTTAATTAGAGTGACTTCCTGTCCAAAAACAAAGATTGTTGAGGAGTGACAAAAGGATTCAATCCATTTATTGCTGCTATTAAACCAATGCTCGCAGGTGCTGAGAGCGATGCAAAGAGTGAAACCTCTTGCATCCTGTTTGAAAGTGAAAGACCAAGTAAACAACCACACGGACATGGCAATGTATTGATGACAGTTCATTTGAACTTATTGTTCCATTAATTGATGAAGGGTACATTATATATAAAATCAGAGCACACTTTCAAGGAGAATATTGTTTTAGGCGCAATAAGTGTTTAACTTCAGCCTAAACCCTTTCGGTCTGTAACATTTTTTATTTTCAATCTATGAATGTACAACTTTTTATTTTCAATCTATGAATGTACAACTGTTTTTTTTGCTTTGTTGACCATTGACCGAAGAACAATAAACTTGAATCGCCTGTGGGTGTCATAAGAAGCACACAGGACAAAGTTAACTGGTAATTTAATTACTTCATGTTGTCGTTAAATAAGGTTTAAAACATGAGTTAATGTTGGACATTGGCTCACTGTAATTTCCGGATAGCGCATACCCAAATGTAAGTCACACCTACTTAATTTAGGGGAAAATTCTATTTCATACATATTTAGGCCGCAAGTTCAATGCTTACTGCCCTCAAAAGATTTTACTGTTTTTTTTTTATGTTACCTTGAGCACTGATGTTTTATTTTAGCGCATAAAACATGCAGCTTATGATCAAAAAACAATAAATTACTTTATAAAGTCACAGTTATATATATGTCTCTACAGAATGGTGTAGGAACATTCATAACAGACAATACAACTTTTTAAAAAGTAAATAAAAGTAATGTTTGGCTTTGCTGGCTTCTTTGTTTCATCAACTTCATTTTCCGGGTGATGGTTCATCAAATGGTTTGTCCCAATACTCGTATTCCCCTACTTCTGATTTAAACTTCGCAGGAGGTTTTCGATAGTTTTCCACTCTGTTTACCCGCACTGCGCAGGGGATCATAGGAAATGTGGTTAAATTCTTGGCCTGGCCCAGTCCATTGTGCCAGAAAATAACTACACTGACAGGAGTACACCACATTGTCGTTTGATACCGTCACACGCTACTGCATTATCATGATAATTTTGAAACTTCAATAGAATTTCATCCCTATAAATAATCACGCTTTTTATTTTTGCGATGAGGTGGCTACTTGTCCAGGGTGTACCGCGCATACCGCCCGAATGTAGCTCAAATAGGCTCTAGCAAGCCCCGCGACCCCAAAATGGACAAGCAGTAGAAATGGATGGATGGATGGATGGGTTCCCCAATTTTTTGTTAACGGGCATGACGGCACGCCTTCACAACATTGCTGGGTTTAAGAGCAGAGGAGTGTGTTCGGCAGCGCACAATCAAGGAGTACTTACAAGCAGACACGGTGTGTAGGCAGAAAGGGGAGAATGGACGCATTTTGGCCAAAAAACGGACAATAAAGGTGAAGTTATAACACTGTAACACCCTCAGGAAGAGGGGCTTTAAGACATGGCTAGCTCGCTAGCAGCAAACATCCATCCGCAGTCAGCAATGTTTTACCTAAAATGTTTTATCTCCTTTTAAATCACTAATCCTCGCCTCCATGGCGACGAATAAAGAGAGTTTCTTACAAGTATCATCCCTGCAGGACGAGGAATAGCTAAACATCCTTCACTACACACCGTAGGAGGATACAACAGGTCACCGCTAACAAAAGCTAGCATGATTGAATGTAAACAAATGCCATGTTTGGATCAACATATGACATCCACTGTAATGACACTAAGTACAGGAGCGTATCTAGTCGATACAACTATGATTACATCTATATTTTATATGGTCACAAAATCTTTTTTCCTTTTTTTAAAAATCATATGATGTTTATAAACTCAGTAAAGGACTTGTATGATCATGTAACTACTTGGTATCGGATCGATACCTAAATTTGTGGTATCATCCAAAACTAATGTAAAGTATCCAAACAGAAGAATAAGTGATTATTACATTTTAACAGAAGTGTACATAGAACATGTTGCAACGGAAAATAACCAGATATTAACAGTAAATGAACAAGTGGATTAATAATCTATTTTTACAGATGGTCCTTTATAATTTTGACAAAATAATAGAATGAGAAAAGACAATAGGTGCATACATCAGAAGAATTAGGAGCCTTTGTTTGCATACTATTACTATTACAATTACTATTAAAAGACAAATTGTCTAGTATGTTCACTATTTTATTTAAGGCCGAAATTGTTCTTCGATTCCAAAAAGAGACATGTTTAATGTACCGCAAAATTTTTTGTGGTCCTTTTTATTTACAAAAGTATCGAAATACATTTTGGTACCGGTTCTGGTACCACAATATTGGTATTGGGACAACCCTAGTACAGAACCATAGATGTAACTCAGGGTCACCAACCTTTTTGAAACCAAGAGCTACTTCTTAGGTACTGATTAATGCGAAGGGCGTTTGATACACACTTAAATAAATTGCCAGAAATCGCCAATCTGCTCAATTTAACTTTAATAAATAAATGTATATACTTATAAAAAATGGGTATTTCTGTCTGTCTTTCCGTCGTACATTTTTTTTCCTTTTACGGAAGGTTTTTTGTGGAGAATAAATGATGAAAAAAACACTTGATTGAACGGTTTAAAAGAGGAGAAAACAGGAAAAAAATGAAAATTAAATTTTGAAACATAGTTTATCATAAATTTTGACTCTTTAAAATTCAAAATTCAACCGAAAAAAAGAAGAGAAAAACCAGCTAATTCGAATCTTTTTGAAAAAAAATTTAAAAATAATTTATGGAACATCATTAGTAATTTTTTCCTGATTAAGATTAATTTTACAATTTTGATGACATGTTTTAAATAGGTTAAAAGCCAATCTGCATTTTGCTAGAGTATATGACAAATTGGACCAAGCTATATTTCTAACAAAGACAAATCATTATTTCTTTTAGATCTTCCAGAACAAAATTTTCAAAAGAAATTCAAAAGACTTTGAAATAAGATTTAATTTGATTCTAAAGATTTTCTAGATTTGCCAGAATATTTATTTTAAATTTTAATCATAAGTTTGAAGAAATATTTCACAAATATTCTATGTCGAAAAAACAGAAGCTAAATCAAAGAATTAAATTAAAGTTGATTTATTATTCTTTACAATAAAAACAATTTATTTACTTGCACATTGATTTAAATTGTCAGGAAAGAAGAGGAAGGAATTTAAAAGATAAAAAGGTATATGTGTTTAAAAATTCTAAAATAATTTTTAAGATTGTATTTTTTCTCTAAAATTGTCTTTCTGAAAGTTATAAGAAGTAAAGTAAAAAATAAATGAATGTATTCAAACAAGTGAAGACCAACTCTTTAAAATATTTCTTTGGACTTTCAAATTCTATTTGAGTTTTATCTCTCTTAGAATTAAAAATGTCGAGCAAATCGAGACCAGCTTGCTAGTAAATAAATAAAATTTAAAAAATAGAGCCAACTCACTGGTAAGTGCTGCTATTAAAAATGTTGAGCAAAGCGAGACCAGCTTGCTAGTAAATAAATAAAATTTAAAAAATAGAGGCAGCTCACTGGTAAGTGCTGCTATTTGAGCTATTTTTAGAACAGGCCAGAAGGCTACTCATCTGGTTCTTGCGGGCTACCTGGTGCCCGTGGTCACCGCGTTGGCGACCCCTGATGTAACATATATAATTCAAAGTGTTAGCAGACTTACTCTTCCACTCCTCCAGCTAGAGGCTTCTTGGAGCGCTTGATGGCATAAATGCAGCCGTCCAGTCTGTTCACGCACTTGAACACGGCACCAAACTGACCGCAACCAATCTTTTCCAGCTCCAAGAACTCAGAGTCGTAGCGAGAGGTCATCGTGTTACTAATACTAATCCTCTGTGGGAAAAAGAAAGTGCTAAATTGATCTCACTGAGCGTTAAGACAATGCTTAATGACAGACTAAAAACATTACCTTGGATGGTGGTGGGATTTCCTCGTCTCCCTCAGCGTCACCTGTCTCTATATCTTCACCGTTTGAGCTGAGGAGGACAATAGTCAAGTGTGTAATTATCTGTCTGTCCAGCAAGGGGCAGCAAGTTGAGGCATTGATGTGAAATCAAACTGCAAAATGTTAATAGGTAATAGGTTTTAGATGCTGCCTAATTAGCAGGTTTAATGTTGTTTAGGTTACTAACGTCTTCACATGTAACAATGAAGAGGAAGATTACTGACTATTGTGTAGCAACTAATGGGGATCCATTTTATACAAATAAACAAGTGTTAAAGAGATGACGTACATATTGCAGTGCATTCGCTTCCTGTTGAGCTGCTGTGTGGCTGACTTGATGAGCATGGAGTCAGGGGTGAAGGGGTTAAAGTTGACCAGGGGTGTGGACTGTCTTCTCGTGAAGCTGTCTCTGCTGGACATTGCTGCAGGCTCCACATCCTTGAAGAGGGACCTCACGCTGCATGAGCCCCTTACGCTGGACACAAAGCTCTGTGCAAACATACAATAATGGTTTAGTGCGACACAAAAATCAAAGAACAACCTACATACATGTTCACTTAAAAAAACTTTACCAAGCTTGGGTGGTTTATCCGGCTGCCAATAATAGGTGCAAAAAGGTACTTTCCAATGCAGAGGGCGGATATTGTTCAGTACAGCGGTCTTGAGGGTTTATGTAAATGTATAAGTGGATATCAATGGGGTGTGTTGGTACAATATTTGCACATGGATTGTAGTGAGCTGATTTGGACCAAAAAGTCCAGGGACAGATTTCTGTCCCAGTCCACCTTTGCCTAGAAAAGGGACAAGGGATGGAACAACGGTTCTTATTCATAACCGGTTCCAAGTGTATTAATTAATTTAAATCGTTTGTCATTTTGTCAACCGTTTCTGTTACCGGTTCTTCCGGGTGAGGTTGACATCATCACGCAACGTGCGTAGTGACGCCAGCCAGCATCAAAGAGCAAAATGGCGGCACAGGGCAGAATATGCAACCCAAAATTTGCCGACGTTTTACAAGAAAAAGATTGCAACAGCGCTATTTGTAATAATTCCAAGGAGGCTATTTCAATAAGAGGACGACATGCGAGCAAAATGCCAAAACGTTTGAAAACACAGCACGCAATGAATGTTGTGGTTTTGAACTGTGCCGATCTCATCCTAAGCAGCAGCAGTTATCTGTCGTAAATACTACAGGTACGAACACCACCTTAATGTTAGCGCTATTAGATGGAAAATTGAAATGAATGCCTTCTCATTTAGATGAACATGAGGAGACATATTCTGACTGGTTTGGAGGCGGGCAGTAATAGCACCAGTTCACGTCTACCGCAAGCTGGAAAAAGTACAATGACTCAGGCCAGTAACGACGACTGTCACAGTGACTAAGTTTGTGGTCAAAAGCTTACAACAATTTGCCACATCAATGCTCCTTTTTTCAGTAGGTGTATGTTCAATTGTATATAGTAAGAGAAAAGTTGCATGTGTTTCCTCAAACATTTTCACTCATATTATACATGTACAACTCTAAAAATGAGAATAGTGAGTAAAAGTTAATTTATGTCCACAATTCAACTCCAAATGTGAAACTAATAAGTTATATAAACGCATTACATGCAAACTGAGGTATGCCAAGTGTTAACTATTATTTTGATGATCATGGTTTACAGTTTTTAAAAACCACACGCTTTCTGAGATTTTCAATTCAAGGTTTTCATAATATGTAAACCATAACCATCAGAATGAGATCAAAAAAAGGCTTGAAAAATCTTGTGCTGCATGTTATGAGCCTATGTCATTATAAAAGTTTCACCTTGTAAATCTAAACAAACCTTTACCAGGTATATTTTCTAGGCAGATAACGATTCTTAAAAGTTTTAAACATGTTACGAAATGTTAGATTCTTGTGTAATTTCCACATATGTTTTCTTGTGTTAAATTCTACAGAATGTTTCTATTTATTTATTTTCAAAATAGTTTTTCTATGCTATGTGCCTTTAAAGACATCACTGGTGGCTGTGTAAGGTCATGTTAGCTCTCAACTAAACAATATTGATAAAATACACTTCTGTATCTTTTTATTTAAAGAAGAATCAACAATAGAACCGATAAAGAAATGAATCGTTAAGCAGAATTGAAAGTGGAATCGGAACCAACAAAATTTAATCAACTCCCATCCTTTTAAAGGGATGGATGGCAATGGAGAATACAGCGTCTGTTTTAAGTTTCCGCTGTCCCTCTGCTAGTGAAAGGGCTTCGGAAGGCTACGCTAACTGCTTTTGAAAATGCATCAATCAAGTGTTTCCCAATCAAGGTGGCCCACGAAAGCCTGGAAGCATCCATCCATCCATTTTCTACTGCTTATTCCCTTTGGGGTTGCGGGGGGTGATGGTGTCTATCTTAGCTACAATCGAGTGGAAGGCGGCGTACACCCTGGACAAGTCGCCACCTCATCGCAGGGCCAACACAGACAGACAGACAACATTCACACTCAAATTCACACACTAGGGCCAATTTAGTGTTGCCAATCAACCTATCCCCAGGTGCATGTCTTTGGAAGTGGGAGGAAGCCAGAGTAACCGGAGGGAACCCACGCAGAGGACATGCAAACTCCACACAGAAAGATCCCGAGCCTGGGATTGAACCCAAGACGACTCAGGGCCTTTGTATTGTGAGGCAGTTTTTGGTCAAGTGCAGCTTATCAGTTGTTGTTTTAACATGACATATACAGCTATTCACTGTAACAAGTGGCCCTCTATTGAAATTGAGTTCGACACCGTATTCCGTTGTCCGTTACGAGCTCAGTCTTTGAACCGTTAAGGCACGACTGAAAACAGACGCATCAAACACGTTCCTCAACATCGTTTTAACAGACCACGTTGGAATGGAAAAGACATCAACAACTGACCTTTCTCTGAGTTTTGCGTGCAGGTTTGTCGGGGCAGGTGGGGATCGGAGCGGGGACTTTCCTCGGCGTGGTGGCGCAGACCGCAAAGAGAGCCGAGGTGTCGCCGGAGAAATCAGACAGACTTACGAAGTTCCCTTCTTCCCAAAGCTCTGCCGATTCGTCCATGCTGGCGCGCATTAGTTTGCTGGCGTTGGGCGATTTTTCAAAAGAGTCTTGTTCTTTGAATCCAGACTCGTTGCTGTCGTCGATGGGCTCATCTTCTCCATCGCTGGTTGTAAAAATCAGCTTCTGGCAGACCTTGATAGCTGTGGGCGAAGGAGAAGGTGTCCAATGTTGGCTGTAGCTCGACATGCTAGCTCACAACGTCGTCACAAACGAAAAAAACGCCACCAGTATTTATTTTTTTCCAAACAAACTAGTTAATTTTACCACATGAGCCAAGGTATTCGATCCCCCCAAAAAAAGCAAGTGTCGCAAAGCGTCTTAGCAGAGCTGGCAAACTGACAAAGTCTTTTAAATTGGTCCCGAGTGACAACACGCGACCAAAGTGACCAACTCCGTCCCTGATTGGTTGATTTGAAAGCAAACGCTTCAAAGAGTCGGCATGTGATTGGCTCAAAATGCATCACCTAAAATTAAGATCACTGGCTAGGTCAGTGTTTTTCAACCTTTTTTTGAGCCAAGGGACATTTTTTTGCGTTGAAAAAATCCTAAGGCACACCACCAGCAGAAATCATTAAAAAACGAAACTCAGTTGACAATAATCAGAATCAGAATCAGAATAGTTTTTTTTTTGCCATGCTTTGAGAACAGTTTCACAAAGTAGGAATTTTTCTTGTTTAAAAAGTCATAGTCGCAATTGTTGGATTCGACTTTAAACCATAACCGAGCATGCATCAATGTGCTGATTGTATTGTACCATATGTCCCGGCAAGAAATCTGCGTTCAAAAGACTCCGGCTTATTAGTGATTCCTAAAGGCCAAAAAAAGTCTGCGGGCTATAGAGCGTTTTCCGTTCGGGCTCCAGTACTCTGGAATGCCCTCCCGGTAACAGTTCAAGATGCTACCTCAGTAGAAGCATTTAAGTCCCACCTTAAAACTCATTTGTATACTCTAGCCTTGAAATAGACCTCCTTTTTAGACCAGTTGATCTGCCGCTTCTTTTCTTTTTCTCTTCTGTCCCCTCCTCCCTTGTGGAGGGGGTCCGGTCCGATGACCATGGATGAAGTACTGGCTGTCCAGAGTCGGGACCCAGCATGGACCGCTCGCCTGTGTATCGGTTGGGGACATCTCTACGATGCTGATCTGACTCCGCTTGGAATGGTTTCCTGTGGACGGGACTCTCGCTGCTATCTTGGATCCGCTTTGAACTGAACTCTCGTGGCTGTGTTGGAGCCACTATGGATTGAACTTTCACAGTATCATGTTAGACCCGCTCGACATCCATTGCTTTCGGTCCCCTAGAAGGGGGGGTGTGGGGGTGGGGGGGGGTTTGCCCACATTTGAGGTCCTCTCCAAGGTTCTCATAGTCATCATTGTCACTGGCATCCCACTGGGTGTAAATTCTCCCTGCCCACGGGGTGTGAGTTTCCTTGTCCTTCTGTGGGTTCTTCCGAGGATGTCGTAGTCGTAGTGGTTTGTACAGTCCTTTGAGACATTTGTGATTTAGGGCTATATAAATAAACATTGATTGATTGATTGATTGATCCATATAGCTCTTGTCTCAAACTTGGTGTATTGTCACCACCTGTCACACCAATCCCTGACTAATTTACATTGTTTTGCTGTTTTTCTGTGTGTAGTGTTCTAGTTCTTGTCTTGCGCTTCTTTGAGCTGTAAATTGACCCCCTTAAAATGCTTCAAAGTGCAAGTTAAAGCTCTACTATGCAAAGCGAAAGCTATTTATCAACAACATCCAGAAACACCGAGCTGTAATTTGACCCCCTTATCATGCTTCAAAACTCACCAAATTTTAAACACACATCAGGACTGGCGAAAATTACCATCTAATAAAAAACCAAACCCCAAAAATCAAAATTGCGCTTCAGCGCTCCCTAGGAAAAAACACAGACAAAACTGCTTGTAACTTCTGTTAGGAATGTCGTAGAGACATGAAACAAAAACCTCTATGTAGGTCTAAATAAGACCAGGGCTTGGGTCTCGGGGGCAGCAGCCAATGCTGCTTGCAGCTTTAATTTACATTGTTTTGCTGTTTTTCTGTGTGTAGTGTTTTAGTTCTTGTCTTGCACTCCTATTTTGGTGGCTTTTTTCCACTTTGATGTAGGTATTTTCCCGTAGCAGTTTCATGTCTTCCTTTGAGCGATATTTCCCGCATCTACTTTGTTTTAACAATGAAGAATATTTCAGCTATTTTCAATCCTTTTTTTGCGGGGACATTGTTGATTGTCATGTCATGTTCAAATGTACATTGTGGATGCTGGCTTTGCTCCACTGCAAAGTGTTGCTGTAGTCCAGCCTTCTGTTTTTGTTTGCTTTGTAGCTAGTTCAGTTTAAGTTTCATTCTGCAAAGCCTTCCCTAAGCTTCAATGCCTTTTCTTAGGGGCACTCACCTTTTGTTTATTTTTGGTTTAAGCATTACATACCTTTTTACCTGCACACTGCCTCCCGCTGTTTCCGACATATCCAAAGCAATTAGCTACCTGCTGCCACCTACTGATATGGACGAGTATTACAATGTTGACCTGCCGAGCTCGAGACAGCACCGACACTCAGCAACAACACTTAATTTGCAGACTATAATTACAGGTTTGCAAAAAACATATTCAACCCAAACAGGTCAAACTAGATAATCTCCCAAGGCACACCATACTGTATCTCACGGAACACTAGTGTGCCGCGGCACAGTGGTTGAAAAACACTTGGCTAGAATAGTCAGTTTAGTTCAGTTTCAGTTTATTTCGAACATGCATACGTAAGTCATCACATATTTCCAGTTGCTTAATTACAGCACGCACGAAAAGGAGTAGGAAGAAGTTGAGTTTATTTAATCCTACCCCTTTTCATACCATAGCGATTTTATCCCATTTTATTGTTCTCTGTAACAGAAAAGTGAATAAATACATAATAATCAAATAATATACCATAGTAAGTAAACACACATATTAAATACATGAATAATCTTTTTCTCAAGTGTACTTTTATCAAATACTTTGGACGGCAATTCGACTTCGTAGGTTCCACTGTAATTATAATGAATAGGAAATGGAATAATAACACATTGACCAGACATTTTACTTGCACATAAAGGAGTCCAATTCAGGTTTTGACAGGAAAGGAAATATTATTACTCACACTTTTTTACCACTTGTGGCAGTAATGACAATCTCAAAAAAACAGAAGAAGTCTGGAGCAAAAGTCATACATCCATCCAGCCATTTTCTACCGCTTGTCCATTTTGGGGTCGCGGGGGATACTGGAGCCTATCTCAGCTGCATTCCGGTGGAAGGCGAAGTACACTCTGGACAAGTCGCCACCTCATCGCAGGGCCAACACAGATAGACGGACAACATTCACACTCACATTCACAAACCAGGGCCAATTTAGTGTTGCCAATCAAACTATCGAAGTTTCTTAAATGCAAAATTGTTGTGAAGCTGAAATTTTGTTTGCAATTTTAATGTTAGTGACAGTTCATTTAAGAAACATATGTACTAGTATTATTTATTATTGAGTTATAATTTATTTATTTTAGCACAACAAAAATGTTTGTCCATTAATACTTCATCAGATTGTATGAGTCCTGTTTTATGTAATTATTACTTATTTTTGCAACCTGATTCAAGCAAAAGGTTTCGGTGCTGCTAAATGAATTCCGTATTTTCAAGACTATAGAGTGCATGCACAACATTTTGAAACATATATATATATATATATATATATATATATATATATATATATATATATATGTATA